>NW_010167192.1:34076-44774 GCF_000695765.1 Mesitornis unicolor
TAGCTCCAAATTTTGTTCTGTAAGTAGGTGCAACATCTCAAACTCAGCATTTTCACATTTTTAATTTTATTTTTTTTAAAATTTGATTTTACTATCAGAACAAAGAACTACGTATTATGTGAGCTGTCAGAAAGACAGCTATCAGATCACCTAAAAGTATTATTGTATAAATTTCGCCACAAATTCAAGCAAATTTATTACTTAATCTTTTTATCCAAAGGAGAAAATGAAAACAGGGATTATCGAGACATCATGATTCAGTTTCTAAACTTCTTACTCATAATATTTGAGGTTTAGACAAGCAATAGCAAATAATGATGATGGTTAACCACGCAGCTGAGTCACAGAAACAGCCTGCAGACACGTATCTAGCCTCCTAAAGTGCAAACTAAAACCAGATTAGTAGAAATCACCTTTAGAGTGGATTAGGCTAGTGCATTTATTATGCATACACACAAGGCTTATCTAACAAGTTGTAGCTTATTAAACATGGCAAGGCACTGGTGTGTCATCTTCTGGACAGACACCCATGTTAATGTTTACTGTTTCCAAAATTAAAATAGACGCACAGGAACTTAAGAAATTTGCTATATCTGAGGTCAAAATGAGATTACGTATTCTGTCCTACGTCAGTCCTGATGAACTGAACTTTGATGGCAGTTATCAGTTTATTTAAAAGTCATCTGATTATTAACTAATTGCCTTAATTCCATATTGCTGGGCAGGGATGTTGCCTCACTTGTGCTTTATTTCAGTCTTGCATGCTTTTAATGTCAACTTCCACTAAAAGCTTGACTAGAGATTTTGATTTGTTTCAAATCCACACAGAATAATGGAGCAAGTCTGTCACAGTGAAACTGAAATGGTACTAATCACTAATTCATAAAGAGCACTTGAAGATCTTGTCTATATTAGTTAACTGGACAAAATACCTCTACCGTATCATTATTCCTCATCTAACTCTAACTAATCCCAGCAATGAGGAGCTGAGTCCCTTGGACCCTGTTTTTCCATTCCTGCACTTCAGGACAGACAGACAGATCACGCTTAGGCACAGTCGCCCATAGGGAGCCCACTGGAGCTTCCAACAAGGAAATAGTAAATTGATATTCAAATATGTTAATAAATAAGACCATAAGGAGTTAGCATGAATCACAGAATCACAGAATGTCAGGAGTTGGAAGGGACCTCGAAAGCTCATCCAGTCCAACCTCTGCCAGAGCAGGATCACCACACCAGGTCACACAGGAACACGGCCAGGTGGGTTTTGAATGTCTGCAGAGAAGGAGACTCCACAACCTCTCTGGGCAGCCTGGGCCATGCTCTGTAACCCTCACAGTAAAGAAGTTTCCTCATGTTCAGATTGAACCTCCTATGCTCCAGCTTGGGACCATTGCCCCTTGTCCTGTCATTGGCTGTCCTCCTGACACTCACCCTTTACAAACTGATAACCATGGATGAGGTCACCCCTCAGTCTCCTCTTCTCCAAGCTAAAGAGCCCCAGCTCCCTCAGCCGCTCCTCATAATGGAGATGCTCCACTCCCTCCATCATCTGTCAGTCAGAGCAGTCTGAGGTTATACACTCAAAGATGCTACCAGAAAATATAGGCAGAAAATATATATTTTAACCAGGAATTGTGCACAGAATGCCTTTGGGTCCTATTTATATTAATGCCAAATGGTGACATACATGATGAAGAAAATGATATTTTTCTTCTTTCAGGTAGCTAAATCCATTTCACTTGCATGGACTTTTATCTGAAATATCAATGTCTTCAGGTTTTTTATAAAATGGCATCACAACATCTGTTTCTGTAGCCTTTATATCACTGCCAGAAATAAGCCACATTCTTTTACTTTTTTAACTGCCTCTGAGACTGGATATTTGAGGCACATAAAATAAAATGGCATCCCCATGGAGCTAAATTTCATTTCCCAAATCTTAGTCCCTTTACATATTTTACTTTGTATGAGTATTTCCACTGAAAAGGTGGAAGAGGCCTAGCATATGGCTTTTTGCTGTGAGAATTTTTTAAATTCGTCATTAACACAAACTTGAGCTTTCATGCATTTCCTTGGTACAGTACATAAAGAAAAAAACCTCTGTATTACTGTTTTAAGTATTACTGGTTCACCTATTTCCTGCTCATAGGACAGGGGCTCTAGGGAAATTGAGAATTTGGACCTTAGTTTTAAGCTCCATTATGAATTATATTTCTTGCATCAAGGTGACTGAACTGATCAGATTTTTATGCCCTACATGTTGGAAGTTACTGTTCTAAAGTATTATCCTGTTGCTAATTTTTTTAGAAAGAATATTTTTAATATGACTTTTCCACATACTACTACGTGAAGACAGCGAAACTGAGAATCAATGGCAGGATCTGAAAACAAAGGAAAGGGCACAAACCAGAAGTGGCTATGGCAATACAAAAGGGAGCAAAACCAAAATGTCAATTTAGTCAGCTTGCAACTTTTAAGAATAATTTAAGCATTTTCCTCCTCCTGAACTTGATTTCTGAGAATCCTACTAAGAAAAGAAATCCCTAAAAACTAAGCAGGAGATTATTTTTTAAAAACCTGTTAATAGCACTGTTACTGCAGCAGGCACTGATGACCAGCTGTATTCTCTCCTCAGAAAGTCATAATCTTGTTTTTGTCAATTATTGTATCATTTTTCTCAGAAAACAGGTAAATAATTTTTCAGGGGAATGTTTTTGTGTTTTGAAAATGTATTGAAGATTATCTTGTGTCTCCTCCTTGCCCTTTTTTACTTACACTCACTTCTATTTCCCATCTTTATATGTTCTTACAGTTGTACTCAGAACTAAAAATGTGAAAAACAGGTGTATTGATCTGTGAGGTCTTACCTGAAATGGGAAGTCCAGAGGTGTAAAGCTCAGTAGACAGCTTAGCTCAGATGAAGGTTTCCAAAAAATCTGTTCAAATAAACACAAGAAATGAGAGAATCACTCAATCACTCAGTATTATTTGCATGTAAATTGAGCATCTTTATTAGAATTTGTCTCTACTCAAAATATTGCACACATATAACTGATTGGACTTGCCAGAACTAACACAAATGTCTTTTGCCACTCTCTAAGAAGGAAGTTTAACTGTGAGACCACTTTACTGTAGACATTTTGCCCCAGGCTCATATTATCCTAATTTTAGATAAACACTGCTGCACACAAAGGAATCTGAACAATTTGTTCATACACAAAATGACTTTGTTGACTTAGCTAGGAGCTTGTCACCAACATTTAACAAAATTGCATGACTGTCTTTGAAAGCTGACAAAGCCATTTTTTTTCATATGCAAACGGTGAGCGTTCTTTTCAGAGTTACCTGAAAGCTGCATTTTGCAGAATAAAACATTTTATTTGGCTCATCTTCCTTCAAACCTTATCAAAATCATTTATGTAAGGACAGTAATGGGTGATGCTTTCATATTTTATTAGGTATTTTCATGACTTTAAGATAGTCAAGGCTCCAGGAAAAAAAAAAAAGTAAAAATGATTAATGATACAGCAGATTCCTGTAATAGTGGTAAAGTACATGGCCATCTGAAAACACAGGAACAGTTTTCCAATGATGAACTGCCACTTCACCGAGGAGATTCATTTCTTGAGAGCACTAACTCTGTGCCATGTATGATTCCCAGTGTCACACACGCTTTGTCACTCCTTTGATCCTAGCTGGGGTTAGTTGTTACTCTGGGTACTACCTATCCCCCTGAAAACAAAGTCATCTCTTTGCAGACATGTCTACACGGTCACGATGCAAAGATGAATTACTTCACTCAGGCTTTGCACAGTCCTACATGGCTGCCAGATGAAAACTGCCTTGCAGCCTGGTATCTTGAAAAATATGTGAAACCACTTTGCAGTTATGTGCATTTAACTTTATAGATGTGTATCTCGACTCTTTCTTTCTTGAGTTAAATTGCCACCAAATCAATAGTTTCAACTTCTACCACAATTCTACTACTAAAGAATGCTGAGGAACTCCTGTTATTCAAACTTCATTTAATTGGATGTACTCATGTACTGAAAGGGATGTGAGGCTACCGACTCCCTGAGTTCAAGACCCACCACCTGCTAAGTGGTTTAGACATTTCACGTGTGAGAAAATGTTTGTCTCTGTTTTAATGTTGTACTCCACATAACAGGAATACTACTATGCATCTTCAAAGAAAGGAGTTGTGGAAATAATTTACATTTTCAAAACACACTGAAAATAGAAAACCTCAGGTAGATATGTAAAGAGCAACCAAATAATACTAAAAGGTATGCTACTGCTTTCTGTCCAGTCATTGTCTGAGGACATAAGAAGATCCAAACCGAGCTTGAAACCTTTCAATACAAAAAGCAACATACTTTCTAGAGAATAAATGTAAATGTGTCCATAAGGGCAGAAATGATAACACATAGAGTAAGTCATAGTTTGTAAAACCACATAAAACGCTGCAGATGTTTTCAGTGCCAAAAGTCTGAATTTGGTTTAAATGTACAGGAACAATGTGATTTTCACTACAAGTCACCACAGGTTATCCTAGTTCAGACTTTATTGCCACAGCAGATATCAATGCAGACAAACTTTATTTCACTTCTACATTTTCTGCTGTCACACAGAGATATATTTCTTACCTCTGGGTACTTGTGACCTTTCTCACATTATGAGGAGAAAGGAACACCTGGAACGTCATATAATGAGAGAACAAGTAGCATAATATAGATAGCAATGAGAATAATGCTTATTTCAACTGTGAATAATGAAGGAACCTGAAATGAACCATCATTTTAAGTAATCTAACATGGAAACTTCCCAGCATGCTCTCAGAGTACAGTGCTGGCAATAAAAACCTCATAGGCCAGATTATAGGTGATGAGTGAACAGGTACCAGGATTACATGAAAAAGCTGTGTGCAACCTCCTAACTGAAAACTGGAATAAGTCATCAGAACAACTCATACAGCTCACAATGTCCTGCGTATCAGTCTCTTCTTAAAAGTACTTCAGATCTAGCCTGGTTGCAATGTGAATAAAACATTCTGCCAAGGGATGGCAGTCCCCATTGCATGACCATACATACCTTGCCATGTGATAAATATCTGTATGATCTCATGATGGAGGACACCTGCATTATAATCACTCAACAAATGACAGGGCCCTATGAAGTCTGTCTTACTAAAAAAAACAACAACCCCCTACCTCTTTCTTCAAGGTATTATCACTTAACTGCTAGCTGCTTAGCATCACCTCACTACCAGCTATAATATTTTAAGATATGACTGTTGGTAACATGGTAAAATAAGAAAACCATGTGCAAGCTGTCTATGGGCATCCTACAGATAAGAGGAAACTGTCTCCTGAATGGGTCCCAAGCATCACTATACTTGTAGGTATTGTAAAGGCAGAGGTTATTGAAGTGGAAATCTTCAACTAGCAAAAAGCCACAAGTTGAGTAACTACTTGCTTGTAATGCAATACAAATACAATGCAATACATACTACTACTAAAAAGTGTTAGTCTAACTTGTGTGGAAATCATTACATCCCATGTGTTTAAATTAAATGACCAATGAACTAGAATCTGAAGTAAAACCAATCAACAGAACCTTAAGAAAAGTATCAATCACAGGACATGTCATACTCTCATGGACAGGACAAGCTGTGCCCAACTAGAGAAGACACTTAGGATTTAAGTATTTTTTTACTATTTTTTTGGCTTAGTACCTGGAATTGTACTCACCTGGCAGCTGAAGAACAAGAAAAAAGAATGTAGTAACTTCATAAGGATCTTTCAGATTCATCAATTCAGAAAGCAGCAAATTATTTCCCACAGGTTTTTAGGACTGAAGATACCTTCTTATGTTTATATTACTACATTAGTTTCCAGAAAAATATGTAAGGAACATCTGGTAGGAGCATAAAGGACTGTAATGCTTTCTAAGGAGTCAGGGTTTATGTGACAAATCACTACATTGCTTCCATAAGGCACATAATCAGAGAGCACAGATTAAGCCTCACCCCACACTGAATGGAAAACGTCGACAGGCCTCAAGGAGCAGGAGGATCACTAGGTCTCTGTGAATTAGGAAGACCAGGCAGCACCATTACATGAGCTATGAGAAAAAATGTCTGGAAAGATGAATGCTAAGAAGATTTTGAAGGGAAGTGCTCTAACTCATGCTAGATTTAAAACTCTGGATCCATCCAATTTGCAGTAGTTCATAACGCCAGACACACACATCAGCAGTTAAATAAACTGATGTGGCTGGGAGACACAAAGCAGTAACTTACAGAGAGTGCAAATTCCATCAAAGAGATGCCGAATATTCAGTCACATAATTTCAGTGCTGACTATGGTGGAGACCTTCAAGACAAGCTGTCCTTACTTACTTGGGTTATAATCCATATTAATCTTTTGCAGCATTTTAAAATCTAAATATTCACTTTTATATCACATTTGGAATGTACCAATATACATAGCTAGTAAAGGGGAACTTGTATTAAACACTTTACAGTTTTGTCTTTTGAATTTATTGGATTAACCCACCACTTATGGCAATGACTGAATTTAAACCCTGAGCTTACCTTGCAGTCAGTTGCACAGGTATTAAAAAGTGCTCATGGTAAGGCCGATTGCTCTTACTGTTTTGAGACTAAGATAAGCAACAACTAAGTCCTCTTTCAGCAATGTTTGAAAAGCATTTTTATGTTAAATGAAAATTCAATATCATATTGTCGCCTTCCTGTGTAACCTCATCTGGGTGTTCCTGCTCCGGCAGGGGGATTGGACTGGATGATCTTTTGAGGTCCCTTCCAATCCCTAACGTTCTGTGATTCTGTGATATTGTGTAGCGATATCATCCATAGAACGTAACAATATAACGTAACGTCTTAATAGTATCATACAATATAAACTTTCAGCTAAGAATTCTGAACATCACAAAATCCTTTAAACCCATTTTCAACTTCTCTGCACTTTAAAAAGCTCTGCAAAATACAGATATTCAGAAACATAATTATCTTAAACACTTATGAAAATGATGTTAGCACTATGGAAGTATGACATTTCCATTCACATCTTCCATTTTCTTCTTTCATAGAAGGAAAAACGTTTCATTTTCACACTGAATGTGTTGTCTGCTCTATATGCTTCATTCGTTAATGTCCTGGTTTGAGCTAAATAGAACTAATTTTCTATTTAGTGATTTTACTTTTCAGCTCAGTCTCTTCTAAGTGGCTGAACTTGCTGAAACTAGCAGCATGTTATTCACAGTATGTGCTGCTAGAAACTGATAAGCTCAAGATCAGTTGTCTCACCATGGGTGCTGTGTCTGTGCCTACCAGGCGGGGAGCGGACCCAAAACTGACAACGAGGTATTCCATCCCACACACGTCATACTCAGTATAAAGCTGAGGGATCACGAGGGTCTCAACCCTTCCATCTTGGAGCCCTTCCAGCTCGGACCCTTCTGTCCATCTCAATCCTGCAATGGCCAAAGTCCGAACAGACCCTGCAGGTTCATCTGCCTCTGATCCTGATCCGTGTGTTCCTGCATCAGCTCCCGCTGCTGCTGAGTTCGATCTGGGACTTTTCCAGTGTCCTGCTCCACAGAGCCTCTGGTGACGTAATTGTCATTGGGGGAGGGTGGGGGGGGAGAGGATTTTATATTAGTTCTGTATACATATTTGTACATATTTGTATATATTTCATTATTTTCCTATTTACATTATTACCCTGTAGTATTAGAGCTATTGTTTTATTAAACCTGTTAGTCTTATTTTTCAACCCGTAAAGTCTCCCTTATTCTCTTTTCTCTTCCCTTCTGGGGATGGGAGAGGGGTTAATAGAGAGCGTCTGTCCAGGGTTTAGTGGCCAGCCCAGCCCTAAACCATGACAGTTAGTTCTCAGAAGAATACTTTCATGATTGTTAAACAGCATTTCTGGGCCACTTTTACAGCTGTATGGCAGAAACAATAGAAAGACAAGTTCTCACAGGGTTATTACCTGAGTGGATTGTGTTCAAGACTTAAAAGTCTATAAATGATATGATTTTTTACAATTATAAATGCTACATGGCTCCTGTATGTCCAGCTTGTCAAATATTTTCAGAGATCAAGTGTGATCCATGATTCTTGTTTAAAAAACGTATTTATCCCCAGTGTCCAAAGGAGATTAGCTATTCTTTTTGTATGTCACCTTGTCTCAGATGGATGTTGCACATCTTCTTCCTTCTCATGTATCGCCATAGTTATGTTTGGAAATGTTACAATAATTTAGACAATAATTTCAAAGAAAATTCCTCCTCATAAGTTTCATGTAATTACCTGAAATTACTGTCCTATTTCTGGAAAGCATCTAGTTTGCAAGAAGTTTATTACGCATCTTATTCCAGCTTGCCTATCAGTCACCGGCTTTTAAGATGCTGGTGATGTGGGAAATTACATACACAAGTTCACTAAAAGTATCTGTTAACATCAAAAAAACTTCAGATGTACCAGGAGCCAAGTTTAGGGGTCCTGCTGAGTAAAATACTCTTACTTTTAGCTAAAGTGATTGCAAAAGAACGATTTTGCTAACCTTATTTACTTCTTTAAATTATACTGACATAATTCAGTATTTAACTGCCATTTTTTTCCCCCACAGAACTTGCTAGCATACATCCTCCTTCCTGCACCATCTCTGTTTTTACATTATAGATTGCTTACACTCATTTCTGTAGTTTGTGTCATATAAGTAAGCAATACACATATGTGATTCTGGAAATATTGCTGTTTCCAGCTGTATTCTAGCAGTACCCAGGAAATACTTCCCTTGCACTGAAGAAAACTCCCCTTACACTGGACTCATGACAAGAAGGCAGCAATACCACTCCCCTGCTCCACAGCTGCAAAATAACCATCCCATTTCTGGAAACCCAGAACCAGGGATTGATTAAAAGGTAAATGCTAAAGCAACTGAGGACTCAGGCACACAGTTAAGTTTCCAAAACCTAACAAGCAGCCTTGGTCACCATATTTAAAAGGATGAAATGTTCAGTAGAATTTAGTGAAAAACGAGACAAAGACAAACGGGAATCCTGCAAACAAGTACGAGATGACGAGGCAGGTTGAGAAAGTGGAAAGCTGAGATTTTGGAAAAGAACTCTACAACACATGGAAAAGTAGCAATTCTATAAAGCTGGAATTGCTAAATTAATGTTTCTTTCAATAAATGTTTGTCATTAACTTCATACTGAGAAGTGCCATAACACAAAGTTAACTCTCCATCATCTCATATCCATCTGTAAATATGGCAGCCACCCACACAGCACACACAAGCTTTGAAGTAAATTGCTGCTATACGCTTGCTTTAGAAAGGCCATTCCTCTATTTACACAGGAGACCACCATTCAGGTTTTACAAATATGAGAGAGGCTTTTCAAATCTGCTTAATGATTTGTTTACCCCAGAGAGGAAAAATTTTGGCCTCAATGCTAAATACTGCTTTATCAAGTTGCCTAATTAGTCCTCGCATTTAGTAGAGAAATGGGAATTAGTCCAAAGTCATAGCTCTAGTCCTCTGTATAAATAATTTATTACACATATTCAAGCTGTCCATGATGGGCTTCAAAGAAAGTAATGACACACACACAACTACATACATACAAAATTTAAAACTAACACAAATATTTCTATTTGCTAGACAAGTGGGAATTGATTTAGTATCTGAATATATCTAGTCACACAAATATACGTGTGTAAATACCACCCTGTAAGGTTATAGATGACAAAAATACTATTTTTAAAAATGTTTATGTCAGCAAAAGGTAAAGTTACTCAGGAGACCTTATGAACAGGGGACAAAGCTTCTGAAACAAAAAGAATCCAGTTCTAAGGCTTTCTCTCAATGGACAGAGGATTTACAGTACCATCATTAGGCACACGGTCAGCCACTGCCTTCTGTTAATTATAAATACCACTCTCCATTAGCGTGACCCTTCCAGAGGGCAGCTCCAAATTGAATACCAAGATGGGAAGAAAAGATTAACAGTTAGTGTGTAGTACTACTGCAATTTAGTCTTCTCACAATAGATTCCAGATGTTTTACCACAATTTAGCTGCATTTATTGATAAACAGTAGAGTGGAAATATATATGTGCCCAATCCTACATAACAAAGACCTCATACTGAGAAAAAAAAATAAACTTTGTTAATGTCATATTTGAACATCACGCATGGAGGTAGATTAAAAAAAAATAAATCCTAGAACAAATACATTTTAAGGAAAGGAAAGAAGACTTTTGCAAGATGTACATCAAGAATCACCCATCAGTCGTGGGACACATTGAGACTGTGTCACCTCTCTGAAATATCCTTACAAGTACTGAGTCCCTGTTGTCAGTGTTCTCCTTTTCCATAGGGACAGTAAGGTCCAATACATCTTTTGACCGAGGAACTATGCATCTATCTCATGCAAAGGGCCTTGATCACCAAGCCCTAATCTAGTCTGGAATGAGGCACTCTCCTATGAAAATTGTTTCTCAACGCACAGAACAATTACAGGTTAAATAAAGACAGAAATATCTCTACAGGCTGGTAGCTAGAGCACTCAGTAGGGAATGGAGAGACCTGAATTTAAACCTGCAATGGCTAATAAGAACTCGATAGGGAATGTAGAGACCTGAATTTAAACCTGCAATGGCTAA
>NW_010167193.1:0-12937 GCF_000695765.1 Mesitornis unicolor
ACCTGGACAAACTGGAGAAGTGGGCCCATGTCAACCTCATGAGTTTCAACAAGGCCGAGTGCTAGGTCCTAAATCTGGATAGGGGGAATCTTTTTTATCAATATGGGCTTGGTGATGACATGATAGAAAGCAGCCCTACAGAAAAGGACCTGGGGATACTGGTGAAGAAAAAGCTGGACGTGAGCCAACAAAGAATACTTGCAACCCAGAAGGCAAATCATTTCCTGGGCTGCATCAGAAGTGTGGCCAGCAGCTGAAGAGAGGTGATTCTGACCTTCTACTCTGCTCTGGTGACACCTCACTGTGTTCAGCTCTGGAGCCCTCAACACAAGAAGGACATGGAACTGTTGGAGCGAGTCTAGAGTAGGGTAACAAAGATGATCAAAGGGCTGGAGCACCAATACTACGAAAATAGGCTGCAAGAGTTGGGGTTGTTCGGCCTGGAGAAGAGAAGGCTGTGGGGAAGCCTTATGGTGGCTTTCCAGTACCTGAAAGGGGCTTACAAGAAAACTGGGAAGGGACTGTTTAAAAGGACATGTAGTGATAGGATTAGTGACAATGATTTTAAATTGGAGCAGGGTAGATTTAGATCAGACATTAGGAAGAAGTTCTTCACTATGATGGTGGTGAAACACTGGAACAGTTTGCCCAGTGAGGTAGTGGAGGCCTCCTCCCCAGAGACATTCAAGGTCAGGCTTGATGGGGCTCTGAGCAACCTGATCTAGTTAAAGATATCTCTGCTCACTGAAGTGTTGTTGGACTAGATGATATTTAAAGGTCCTTTCCAACTCAAACTATTTATGATTCTAACTTGAATGGAATTAGAGTTACATTTTAATGATGCGTTCTGTGGAAAACCTAAGAAGAAAGATCAATCATGTCATCACAAGAATTTTATGTTCCAAATGCTAGAGTTCTCTCAGGAGCAACTGAGGCAGCAGATTCCTTTTATAGCAGAAACTGTGATTGCCACAATTGAGTACAACAGAATCAGACACAGAAATATTTCCTAGTGAGGTCTGATTACAGCAGTAGAATGATACTACACATTCATAGCATGTGATATATAGCTTCTTGGCAGGTTGCAATGTCTCATTTTATTGCACCTAATAACTATCATTATTTCATGTAAAATTAGCAAATTTCATGCAAAAACACAGTCAACATTAAAAAAGAAGAAATAAGATCTTTACGCAAGATTACTGTCTGTGGTATATACATATCAGATAGAATGAGTTGCTTAAGTTCTGCTTTCCTTTGGACTGCTATTAAAAAAAAAAAATCAGACCTAATTATTAGCCTAGAAAGCTAAGCCACACACATCATAATGTCATGTCATTGTTAATTGAATATATTTAATCCATTCTTTTACTCTTTCTCTTTTACTCTTTTTAAGTTTCAAAAATGTATTTATGACTGATGCAACCGTCTACATCAAATGGAAAGTTTCCTTCAAGATAGAGGATTCATCAGAACTACTATGAGGTCAACAAGTGAGGAGTGCTAAAGATGAGAAGGTAATTATATCAAAGAAAGAGACATAGGACAATGTTCCCTGAAGCCCACGTGGTGCCTCTCTGTATTATCATCTATGCATTTGTGCATATATATTATTGTGTACCATTTAACTAGATACTCTTATATATCAATAACTTACTGGTTCCTGTGGAAATTAAGAAACATTTTTCTGAGAACTTCTTGACTGTATTGAAGTAGATAGATCATCGTGGAGATTAGTTACTTTGGAGAATCTGTTGTAATTCCACATAGAGTTCTGCACATAGATAACATACATAGTATACGTGTGTGTGTTTTCTCCATTGCAGTGAAAATGTATATAATGTACCAGAAACAGAAAGAAGTTCTCAGATACATGACATGTGCCTGTAAAAAATAAAGATAAATGAAGCGAAAAATGTAACTCACCTGTAACTCACAAAAACAGCTAACCTGACACCAAACCAACCAAACCACACCAAACCAAGCCACAACAAACCAAACCAAACCACTAAACTGAGGAAGAAAGCTTTAGGGGAAGATCAAGGAAATAAATGTGAAAATTTTCTGAAAAACTGACAATAGAAAGAAAATAATATTGCCACTGAGGGTCTTTGGATTCTTCATACAAAATGCAACATACTAGTGAAATGTATAGGTAACTGTGTAAGATTGTCTTTAAATAATGTTAGATAATCAGCCTTTGACACATAGACCAAGTGTGATCCAGAGTAGACATTGCAACTGAAGCCCAGTCAGACTGATTGCCATTCTAGAAGTTGGCAGCCATGTTGCCACCTAGTAATTTTGCCTGGCACTACCCTGATATATGGGTCCAAAGCTCACTCAAGTTGAAGAGTATTAACTTAAAAATAAAAATATTCTATATTTTGAGTCCTCAAAACCTAAAGCTAAGCTTCCAATCCTGTATGTGTAATTTAAGGCATAAATATTAAGATGTACACGTTCAACCAGAGTATCTGTTTTTTTCAGGAAAGATGAGTTAACACAGCAAATAAAAGCTGCAAACTCCCCTTTTGGTTCGTGTTCTTAGGAGTGGGTCTGAAATGAGGTTGCAAAATACTCTTTTACTCACAGAAACCTCAGAAAAATCTTCAATTTGATAATAAGCTGATGATAAGTAACATCTTTTGCATGTTAAACTTTTCCCAGGGTTTGGTTGACTTCCTTTTAAGAAAATCTCTTAAAGTTTAGAAAACTGTGTCATACTGTGTCTTGAGATTCCAGTATGTTGGTGTTAAGAAGAATTAACATTGACTATACCAGCCTTAAGAGTCTTTATCCCCTTGGCATATGAACTATTTAGTGAGTTTAATTCAGTGTACTTGTTAATTAATTGATCTAGTAACTGGAGTTACATTTTTACTTTAATTTTAAAATAGAATCATTCAGTTTGTAGTTTTAGCATAGTTTGTAATAGTGAGAATTTTCCTTTAAACTTAAAGCATAGGTCAAGCAATTGCCTGTTTACAATTAAGTTAAGTTTTACACCTCTCTAAAAGCTCAAAAGAGCAATTGTGATATTTATTCATGACTTTTTCTTCCTAATCAGTGGTGTAAAAAAAGATGCAAAGATAATTTTCCATTTTATTTACAAATGGACTATCAAAGAAAAGAGATCTTTTGGCTATTCTAAGATATTGCTTGAATTTAGCTGAATGTTAGCTAATGACAGGTAGCACACTGTGTCTTCCCTACCTCCTAAAATCCATTCTAGCTGTGATTATGCCACTTATTGTTTGAAATTTACAACATATCTACAGTGATTAAATATTATTTATTGAGACTGTAAGCTATTCTTATTGTTATTTTCAGTGGGAGTTGTGAGAAACACAAATTGTTTCTTTGAAAAAAACAACTCTTTGAAAAACATGAGTGAGTTAGACTCCTTCAGTGCATTGCTTTGTTGTCCTACTTGTAAAGACTATGAAAAGGATGTCTCTGAACACTAGGTGGCTTTCTCAGCATTGGCCTTAAGGCTTATGCACACTGGTGGGCTGCTGGTTCCAAAAATAACAGAACTGAATTTACATAAACTTTTGTTCTGCCACTTAGGTCAGTCATGAATAGGTCCTTTTATGCTGCATTAGTTCATATCTTGGGTTTCAAGCTTTTCCTTCAATTAAGTTCTACTGCTTTGAAAGCTTAACAACTTACTCTATTTGCAAAGCTTTGAGACCTCTCAAGAACCACTTCAAGGCAGTCAGTTTGCAAAGTAAAGAAAGCAATTTTTACAAAAACAATCTTCTCTCCTTATCTCATCCTTCTTCTGGATTGTAACAGAATCTACTGATATCTAGGCTGATCCTGTCATATTATCAGGCGTAGTTGATACTCCATACCTATAAATTTTGCTTAATTGCTCTGTAAGACCACAGGTACTCACTGAGCCCAAAACTTTTTTTTTTAAGTGTCATTTTTTGAAGTAACTTCTAAGTAATCATAAATGTAGGCTGCTTTCTAAAAAAGTCTCTTTTCAAAGCATAAAACATAAATATAACACTTTGAAATATCTGCTGATAAAAATTTTTACATAGATAAGTGCTAAAACTCTTAAGTTTTAAAGAGTAACAGCAGAGTTCTTTGTTGACTGTTTTATCACAGTGCAGTCCAATGCTAAAATATTACATATAGAGTTGTCAGACTGTTTCAGATCTATTCCTTTCTCTTTCATCAGTTTTTTTCTTAATGCTGGCTGGAAAACAAAGAATATTTTTTTTTACGTAAACTTCGAAGCTTTGAAAATTTCTGTTCTGCAGCGAGATGACTGAGAGATTTATTTTCCTTGAAATATTTTCCTCCAGAGAGAAGACTGATGATAGCAAAAAGTTAAGTTTTTTCAATTGTTTTCTGCAATATGGTATATTCACAACTTGTCTCTTTCTGGAGCGTGACCTATAACTTGATGATTCTTAAACAACAATTTGTAATTTTTCAGGCCATGTGTATTCCTTGCCTTTGACCAACCAGTCTTACTGGAAATTCTCATGGTCAAGATAAAGTTAATTAATCAGAAAAAAACAAACAAACAAACAAAAAACCAACCTTTAGCTAGAAAAAAAAGAAGAAATAAATCATCACTGACTCTTAGCCACTAGTGTTTTCAGAATAGGTCATATATTTTGTATTAAAAAATTCCTTTAACAGTGCTTTTATTGTCAAGAATTTCAAGACCGCGTGTACTTAATAAATAAATAAATAAGACCTACTTCCTATTACTGCCATTTATTTAAAAAAACACACCAAAACTATCACTTAAGTTTCACTCACACCTCCAGAACAGTTTGAGTGAGATTAAAAAAATATACATTCATTTTAGTTTGTCTTCAGTAGTGTACGTTAAAGTGAGATTGTGCTGTTATAATTTTATCTAATGCCTTAAGTCTTAGAAAAATACGATTCATGAATGTTTCAAAGTGTCAAACTTGATACTTATGGTTAGATTGCAATTTATTTGGCTTTATTGCAGCAGAAGCAAGAAGTGCTCTGCATTTCTTCAAAATTTCCTTCTCATTCTAGCAGCTTACCCTGTGGTGTTTTTTTCAATTTCCTGTTTTATGAAGTCCTTTCTTTAAGGCTGATTTTTTTCAACTTATTTATTTTAAATATATTTGTTAATAATCCTATATTTGCTCTTTTACTAAATTGTCATTTGAGTTTAATCATAATTTGTGCCTATCATTCATTCTACTCTAAGAGTTTTGAATCAAAGTTGATTTAGAAACCTATAGTCATGGATATCTTTGAGATGTTTATATAGTACTGAAGTAATATTACCTTACTGATAGGAGATTTAGGCCTTAAAAATAAATGGACAAACCTTGTCTTGTCCTAAACTACTTAGGATTGAAGAACAGCAGAACTCGTACAAAATGGGGTATGGGTATACAACCAGAGTTTAGAGAGTCCACTGCTATGTAGGGCATTCCATTATCTTACCACAGAATTACAGAATGGTAGGAGTTCAAAGGGAACTCTGGAGACCACTTAGTACACCCACCCACCCCGCTAAAGCAGGTTCACCTACAGCAGGTTACACAGAGTAGTGTCCTGGCAGGTTTAGAATATCTTCAGAGAAGGAGACTCCACAACTTCTCCGGAAAGCCTATTCCAGCTCACTGTCACCCTCAAAGTAAAGAAGTTTTTCTTCATATTTAGGTGGAACTTCCTGTGTGCCATTTTGTGCCTGTTGCCCCTTGTCTTGTCAATGGACACCACTGAAAAGAGTCTGGCCCTATGTTCTCGACACTCACCCTTCAGATATTTATAAGCATTAATAAGATCACCTTTCAGTCTTCTTCAGGTTAAACAGACCCAAGTCTCTCATCCTTTCCTCATACAGGAGATGCTCCAGTCCCCTAATCATCTATGTAGACCTCCACTGGACTCTCTCCAGTAGTTCTTTGTCTTTCTTGAATTGAGGAGCCGAGGACTGGACACAATACTCCAGATGTGGTCTCACTAGGGCAGAGTAGAGAGGGAGGATAACCTCCCTTGACCTGCTGACCATACTTTTCTTAACACACCACAGGATACCATTGGCTTTCTTGGCCACAAGAACACATTGCTGGCTCATGGTTATCCTGCTGTCCACCAGGACTCACAGGTCCTTCTCTGCAGAGCTGCTTTTCAGCAGATAAACCCCTAACCTATATTCTTACCTGGGGTTGATCCTCCCCAGGTACAGGACCCTACCCTTGCCTTTGTTGAATTTCATTAGATTCATCTCTGCCCAGCCATCTAGCCTGTCCAAGTTTTGCTGCTTGGCAGCACAAACTTCTGTGTCTTGGCCACTCCTCCAAGTTTTGTATCACCAGCAAAATTGCTGATGGGAACAATGTCCCTTCATCCAGGTCACTGATGAATATGGAAAACAAGATTGGACCCAGTACTGACCCCTGGGGAACGCTGCTAGCAACAGATGTCCAACTAGACTCTGTGACACTGATCAGAACCCTTTGAGCTCTGCCATTTGGCCAGTTCTCAATTAACCTCATTGTCTGCTCATGTAACTCAAACTTACTTATGAGGATGTTGTGGGACACAGTATCAAAAGCATTGCCAAAGTCAAAGTAGATCTACCCTGCCAATCAAGCTACCACAGAAGGCTATCAAATTGGTCAAGCATTATTTCCCCTTGGTGAATCCATTTTGACCACTTCTGATAACCATCTTTTCCTCCACATGCTTAGAGATGGCATCCAGATTCAGCTGTTCCATCACCGAGGTGAGGCTGACTGGACTGTAGTTTCCTGGATCCTCCTTCTTGCCTTTTTAGTCTTTTGGTCTCATCTTTTGATGAGACCACACTTAACTCTTCTGAAGTCCTGGGTTGTAATCCTATTTGTTGGTCTCTGTTTTCCATGCAGGATCCTGAACTACAATATCCCATGGTCACAGCAGCCAAGACTGCCCCCAGTCTTCACATCCCCAAACAGACCTTTCTTGTCTGTTAGCCCAAGGTCCAGCAGCACAACTTTTCTTGTTGGCTCCTTCACCACCTGTGTCAAAAAGTTATCATTAATGCACCGCAGTAACCTCCCCGACTGTGTGTCCCTGGCAGTGTTACCTTTCCAGCAAAGATCAGGGTGGTTTAAGTCCTCCATGAGAAACAGGGTTTGTGATCATTAAGCTACTTTCAGTTGTCTGTAGAAGGCCTTACTGACTTTGTCTTCCTGATTAGGTGGCCTGTAGTAAACATCCACAACAGTGTCACTCATATTAGACTGCCCCTTAATTCTTACCTATAAGCTCCCAACTTGTTCTTCATCCACTCCTAGGTAAAGCTTGATACATTACTGTTGTTCTCTCACATGAATGATCAACTCCACCACCTCGCATTTGTGGCCTTTGTTTCCTAAAAAGTTTATAGCAAGCCATGACAGCATTCCAGTCATGTGAGCTATTCTACCACGTCTCTGTAACTACAATGAGATCATGACCCTGCAATCACATGTTGATATTTAGTTCTTCCTATTTATTTGTGTTATGGTTTAGGCCCAGGCACCATGATGCCCCAAAAAAGGGGGCTAGTCAAAATAAGGACTGGGAGGGCTTCTCACCACTTAAACGGGCAAAAGACAGACTTATCATAGGGAGAAAAAATCAATTTTGTTACCAACAACATCAGAATATAACAATGAGAGATACAACCAGATCTTAAAGTCAAACACCTTCCCCCCACCCCTCCCTTCTTCCCAGGCTCAGTTTTTGTTTCCGGTTTCTTAATCTCTTCCCCTTTGCCCCGGGGTGCAGTGGGGATGGGAGTGGGGTTTTAGTTCCTGCCATGCAGTATCTGCCGTTCCTTCTTCCGGTCCAGAGGGAAAGGGGAGTAGTACTTCCAGCCTCCCTCTGCTTCCACGTGGCACCCTACCCACAGGAGAATAAAATGTTCATGAAGTCCAATCTGGGTCTGCCCACAGTCACAGTTCCCTTGCACATGAACTGCTCCAGGACACACTGCCTGAAGTCACGGCTTCTGCAGGAGCAGCCATCTGCTCATGTGGCCCTGCCCCACCAGTGAACTCCACAGGCTGCAGGCCAGTCAACCTGGCTCTCGACACGGGTTGCAAAAGGTGAACCTGGGCTCTGCATCCTCCTCCTCATCCTTCTCCTTTTCTTCCTTCAGCTGACCTTGGTGGTTTTTCCTAAAAGTTGTTCTCCTCAGGCCCCACTCCTTTCTCAGTTGCAGGTCCCTTCTGATTGTTCTGAAGAGTTCCTTCCTCTCTCTTTTGAGCTGAAGCAGCAGCAGGGCTTAAGCTTAAGTTGGGGTTGGCCTGGCCCAGCTCGGTCGGCTCGGCCAGGCAGGGCCAGGGCGAGGGCCAGGGTCGGAGCCGGGTCACCCGTACCTGGGGCCACACTGGTGCCCTGCACTCCCCTTAAACACATGAATTTGCAGGGGCGCTGATTGGTTTGGCCCTGGTCAGAGGTGGGCCTGACAAACAGAAAGGATGGAGCTTTTCAGGTAGCTTCTAAAAGGGCTATCTCCATAGCCATTCCCCCGCCATTCCCCCGTTACCAAAAACAAAACTAAAAACCCCTCACAGAAAACCCAATACATTTTTCCATGCTGCTTGTGTGGATATACAGGCATTTCAGAGAGGTAATCAAGCATGCAGGTTTCCCTGAAAGGGTGCAAGAGGATCCACCATAGGCAACCCTTGAGGTGGTTGGCCTTCTGGTTCTTGTATTGAGAGGTAGCTAAGGAATATTTGTTGCTGCTCTGGTTGGCCTAGCCTGTTTCTCAGTTGGTTGTGATAGAGTGAGCATTGCCATCTTGAACTCCACCCCTCAAGTCCTTCAGTTTAAAGCCCACCTCATCAAGTTGGCCAGTCTGCTGCCAAGGATTCCCTTGCCTCTTCTAGAAAGGTGGATTTGATCCCTCCCTAACAGGTTATAGTCAATTAAAAACGTCCCATTGTCATAAATAACAAAACCCTCATGACAGTACCAGCCACATAGCCAGAAGTTGATATGTATTATACATCTATTTCTGGCTGCTCTCTTTCCTCCAACTGGTAAAATGGAGGAAAAGATCACTTAGCCAAGAAATTGTTTCACTTGCACCTGCAGGATTTTATAGTATTCCTTGATTCTGCACAGGTTCTGGCTTGCTTTTTCGTTCATGCCAACATGAAAGAGTAACAGTGGATAGTAGTCTGTGCTTTTGACAAGTTGTTGCACCCTCTTGGCAATGTCTTGGATCTTAGGTCCCAAAAGGCAGCATACCTCTCGTGACTTGCTGTCAGGTCAGCAGATGGGTGCTTCAATTCCCTTTAACTGAAGGTCACCCACTACAAGCAGTTGTTTATTTTTGTAGTATCCACTGTGTGCTGTTGGTACAGTTTCTCCTTGCAGATCTTAATCATGGGTGTCTGTAGCTGTTAAAGCTTCACGTCTCTTTTTGGTTGTGATGCTGGAGGGTGTAGACTGAAGCGGAGTCCTGCTTAAGTAGGTCATCAGGGTTCAAGGTGCCTCATTCTCAGTGCTGTCTGCTTCAGGAATATGGTTATGAAACCACCTATCTATCTCCTTCTTGGCTTCTCTAACACTGTGATTTTTACTGTTTCCTTCAACTCAGCCAATTGATATAACAGATCACCCTTAACATTCTAACAGATCAACCTTATCTCTCTCTTTCTTTTCTTCTTTCTTTCTTAAGTAGAATGAAAAATTGCTGCTACTACAGATTGAGATTAAAGACCTTATTCCAGCAGTACTCAATTCCAGGTATGATCTCTGATGTTAGGTTACAGGATTATCCCTTCCTTCATAACTGCATACACCTATAGAGTGGGCAGAGTATAAACCCATAATTCCACAGAATTGTCCTTAATCTCCTTATATACTTATCCTATTTTAGAGATGGGCAAGAGAATTTCATAAAAACTAAAGTAAGCACAGTAGTTCATCCCTGAAGCTGTTTATCTGGACTTGTGCTCTCCACATGTAGAAGTAGACATTACTACTATAGACTTGCAGTTCTTTTCCAGAGATCGATCATGACAGAAAGGTTAATTTCATTCACAGAAAGACATTAAGTTACAGGTATTTGGGTACCCATTTTAGACAGTAAGCTTGGAAGTTCATTTTTCTGATACACAATTCTTGATGCAAAAGTGCTAGGTGTGTTAGAAGCATTTTTAAAACATATTGGCAGACTAGGGTTTGAAAAAACATAATTTAATAAATGTTGGAGATCCATTCTTTAATAAAATGAATACACTATCCAGTGTCTCAGTTCTTTAAATATTTTGTCTGTTAGTTCTGGAAGCACTGTTTCTGCGTCTTTTCCACTATCACTGTGAGTTTGTGTGCCTCCTAATAAACACCTGTAAGACTGCTTGGGGCTCAATGGAAAAGTAAGATCTTGGAGGATGTCATCTGCAGGGAATCTAGCCATTGTGGTCATGGTTTTCATTTCCCAAGACTCTGCACAATCAGACTTCTCTTCTGATATTGTATTTTTCTCTTTCTTCTTTTCCCTTGACACGCTATAGCATTTTATGTAGCATCTGTGTCTACCTTGGAAACATGCTGTTTGAAATGTTCTTTATAAAGGAATGTTCAGCATTGTGTGAAACATGTTGTGTCCTAAGTCTTACTTGATAAAGATATGGTGTTTTGGAAGTGACGTAGTAATGTATTTTCCCTAGCAACATTCCTGTCACTGATAAGCTTGTAATAGAGCTAATTGTACTTAAATTCTTCCTGTTATTTTATTTCAAACTACAAAAATTTCCTCCTGTGAGAATTTGTAAAGAGATCCCACAATAAGATGGTATCATTCTTGCTTCTCTATCCCAATTTTTAGACTACTATTATATTTTTATGTATTGTATTTGTTAAATATATAAATTTCAACACTACGCATTCCTGGAGAAAGCCAGGACTCAGAGACTGGAGAATGTTTCGGTAATAACTATAATTATGAATATGGATGTGATTACATTTTTTCTTAGCATTTTTCACACAGTAGTAACACTTTATGGGCTTGTTTCTTTTGTTATTAGTAACATTTGAAGAGCTTCATTTGATTCAACTTTGATACAAGAAAATCAAGAGTTCTTACCCTCCCAATCATATTCCTACACAACTTGAAAAATTGTTCTCTAAGTCAGTGTTTTCAAATCACAGAGGTTAGGATATTATTCGCATAAGTTTTGGAAGGCTTTATTAATGTTTAACCATAAAGCTTTCCAAATGGGAAATGTGACCAATGTGAAAAATATTCTGAATAAGTATTTTGAATTGATGTTTGCATAGACATATTTGCACAACAAATATAAGGTTATTATATTTGAGAGAACAACATAAGGATAATTCAGTTCATGTTTTTGGAAAATGTCAATTCTGTGCACAATTCATTCATCTGCACATGACATCGTCTCTGAAATTTACAAGAGTAAAAAATGGAATAGTGTAGGAGAAGCTATAATTTCTCACGATTTTAGTGCAGACCATTGTCCAGTCACACCAATACTTTTATGGATTGCATCCTCATCATAGAAGATTGAATTCTGTCTTAAACATGAAAGTAAATAATTATACTTATTAGTTCCTTAACTCTTTATCCTTTCTCTTATATGAGTCTATGCTCTTTTTGTATCCTGAATGCAATTTCTCTATTAAACTGAGTTCTCCTTAAAAAAAAAAACAGTCAGCCACCAAGGCTTTTGCAGCTATCTGAATTATATTGTTGGCCTTCATTTGTTATCATTCTGGATTGCTGGCTGATATTTTTGATGCAGTTGTTGGTTCCTACTTTCTCCAGTGTACAGGAAACTTTAAAGGTTTCTGATAAAAAGGAAATGTAGGTAAGTGGCTTTGCATGGACAACAGAGCTCCAGTTTAAGGCTGACTTGCTGCTTATTTCTGTGTTTGTTATTTTTGTTTCTTCCACTTTATTTGTCAGGTACATTGGTACAAAAGAATGCTATGCAGCATTCCCTAGAAAAAGATTTTTTACAAAAATGTATTCTTTTAAAGCACATCAGTTCCAAGGGAGAAGAGGTTTCTCCTACTGCACTATAAATCAAATTTTATCATTTATTGTAGTGTCATAGATGTTCAGTCATAATAAATGAAGTACCAGTCAAGTTGTTAGTAAGAATTCTGCGTATTCAATGATTCTGTTTAGTCTGAGAGAACTTGCCATGATACTTCTTGGGCTTCCAACAAGCTTAACAAACAATGGATTAATTTTAGGTCAAGGATATAACTTTGAAGTACCAAAGTAATTAGAGTTTAATTAAAAGAGATGTGCATGAAAGGTAGTTCATATTAAATTTGTTTAGACATAAAAAGGAATTTTTAATACTTAGACTGAAATTCTTGATATGAACACAGCCACTCTCAGCTATTTTTCAGACTTGTAACTGTTGTTGAAATTAGCTGTCTGAGGTTTTCATGAAGAGTAAAAGCGACATGCAAGCTTTTGCCCAGCTGAAAAAAGGGAATTCAGTGTCATAGTTGGAGTTGGTCTTGGTATACATAGGGCTTTTAATTTTTTTTTTTTTTTTTAAATTTTGACAGTATAATACCAATAATAAACCATTATAGCAGTATTGCTGCAATACCAATTTATAGTCTGTTATTGTGAAGTAAGAGTAATTATTGACTTTTGTTTAAATATTTTCTATAAATTAAATCAGAATTAGAGAGTATGCATAAGTTTTGTACCTATATATTTAGTGACTTCACAGTCTGTGTGAATTACAGAATTGTCTACACTATAACTTGTGTAGACAAGCGTGCAAGCAACCTAAGGTGACTATGAGTAGGTATATACCATGCTATTGTCCAGAGAAGTTCGATGACATAGGAGTTTCAAGGCTGTTTTAAAGCCATCTTGACTGTTTGCTTATAGGTCTGCCCCAGTCATGTCTTGGTTGGACCTGAGGGCATGGATTCACCCTTT
>NW_010167193.1:12953-15775 GCF_000695765.1 Mesitornis unicolor
AATCTTCAAAGTCCTTTAAATTTAGATTTGGAAATGCCTTCTCTGGATATGATTAACAAACTTGCATTTGTGCTATTACTAAATTACTGCAAATTACAGAGTCATGACAAGGGATATCTTAAATGCAATACCAGAGTGAACAGTGACTCTTTTTTCCCTTATCATAAATAACATCTAGTTAAATTCTGAATGCTTGTTTTTACCAGATCATAACACCTTACTAAGTGACGGCTAATCTGTGGTTAAAGTACTCAAATCAATTTGACATATTAGCTGTATATCTGAAAAGAAATAGAAGAAGAAGAAGAAAAAAGCAGGTTTTAATAGGGCCCACAACCAAGAATTTTGTAAGTTTTCAGTACAGAAACACATTACTGCTCTCAGCAGTCCAATTACCAAACAAGTTTCTTTCAGAAGTTGAATTTTTTAAAGTGAGCATTTGGCTAATTGTGTTTAAGTGTGAGCATACGTGTGGAGTACAGAGAAGATAGGACTAGACGATTAGACTGATAGCCAATTTTGAACAGTGGTTTGGGTCCGTTCCTGTATTCATTTATTAGTGATGCCTTTAGTTGCATTTGTGGTCTCTTTGCACTCTTTTTGTATCATTTTTTCTGTGTCATTCCACCTGACAGCCATTCCCTTACACTGAAAAAAATGGAAAGGTTACTTTTCAGCCTTCAAATAGCCTTAGCATCTGGTTAATTGCTCATCTTCATTCTGCTTTTTCCACTTTGTTTTCTGCCTCATCCTGTTTTCACCCCTTCTTTTATTATTCCACTCCAATTTACTATTCGTATTCTTACATCTAGTGCACATTCTATTTTCTTAATCCTTTGTTGCCGCATTGTCTGTATTATTGTGTCTTTGCTTTCATTTTTCAATTTAATCATGAACTATTTATTGATAAATCTGGACAAAACTGAAGACATTTTGAGTAACATGCAAAGGTCACATCTATCTGTAAGATAAATTTCTACTTGGAAAAAAGTAGAGTTAAATTTTCCTTCCAATTGTTTTTAATTCAAAAGTATGTAGTTGCTACTTCAAGAGAATAATTTCTGTGGCTTATGAAAACTTACATATGATAGTAATTATATTCCTTGCTTTCCAGTTTTTTTTTCTATACATTTGTGCACACCTTCTGTTAAATTCCTCCAACCAGTTTCTCTGGTGGGTATTTGTGTATTAATTAATGTGCAGTAACTAATTTGTATATGTGGTTTTTATTTTGTTTGTCTTGGAACTTATCCAATCAAAGATTTGAACTCTTGGTATTTTTCTACAGAACCATAGAAAAGTCCACCTTGAAAGGCACTTTTGGAATTCATCTTGTGTCACTACTGTAAGAATACATTAGAATAGTCAGCAACATAGCAGATAATGAGATTAGCATTGTATTCCTTTCGCCTTCTGTTGAAAGCAGGACCTTAGATTAGGCTATCTAAGAACAGATTATATTAGGGAAACTTCATCAAAGTCCAAAACCAATAATGAAATGCAGATATGATCTACGTAAATTCTGATGTGAACCTTTCCAAAGGGGAAAAAAACCCACAACCCCTCTTTCTTTATTTTACCTAAATTTTCTGAACATGGAATAATATCCTCTGAGGCAGCCACACAATAATAGTGATAGCAAGGAACAGATGGAAGGCCTAAGGCATTTTTCAGAAAGCTTTTTACAAGTAGGGATAAGGAAGTAGCCCGGTGCAGAAATTAGCCCATTAACAACAGTAATTAACAGACCTTGTACGTGGTACTGTTTATCAGTGTTTGTGGTCCAATGGCATTTCAGTACTCAGCATAAGACAGTTAACTACTAGGAAACCCAGGGACTAAAAGAAGAACAATATAGGTAAAGTAAGAAGTCGTTGCAGTAATTATCTGAAGAGGGGATTATTAGAAGAGGAGTGACTAGAAAAATAGACATTGCAGTGATTATTAATCCGAATTTCTTCAGAAACCATGCATCTATGTTTCAGATATACGAAACTTTAGATTACCCTTCAGCATTACTGACTTTTATGTAGAAATATTTGATACTATTTTTCACAAAAGCACTAATACACCTCCAGTGTAGTATTAATTATGGACAACTATTTCATGTGCTACTTTGTGATTTCTTTTTTGTTACATTCCATGTACTCACATGTACTTCTTGCAGTGTAAGCCTACAGGTGAGTGAATATATGTGTATTATAATGATTTAGCAACTCAATTTGAAAATACATCCCGTGTCAGGAAATCACAAGTCATTACTCATGTTTGTTTTTATCTATTTTTATTTGAATATATCACCGTTTCATAATTTCTCCTGATTTAGAAATTTTTATGGCAGATGTAAGCAGTGTTCTTAATGTGAAGGAAATCTAAAATTTGCATTTTTCATATCATAATAAACATCGTTCTTACTCATTTGTACAGGCAGAAGTGTTTACACATGCATAGTATAAAGAGATTTTTTTTACATGTGCATAGTGTAAAGAGATTTTTTTTTTCCCATACAAGAAGTCTAGAAGGTCATATAAATTGATATACTCATAGTTTAAATTGGCTTATTCAATAGTCAGCACTAGGATCATATTGGAATCTCTGTTCTTTGTGCTCTGAAAGTGTAATAACTCAGGAATTTAGATGCTTTATATAAAAAGGAGTGTGAGTGGGTTGGTGAATAATTCAAAATCATGTCTTTCAAAGCACGTCTTTGCTAGGCTTGAACTTCTGAGTTTTATATAGAAATGTAGGGACAGGATAGACAACATCCTCTATATTTTCCAGTTACTTCTGAACATTTCCAAATGGAATGAAGATTGCTTTTT
>NW_010167193.1:15959-19883 GCF_000695765.1 Mesitornis unicolor
AATGATAATGTTATCATAGATACTGTACTGCTTCTAGGAGCAATAACAAAATAGCTAGAATATACATCAACTAACTACATTTTTAAATAATGGGAGATTGAAAAGTAATCCAGTAAACACTATGAAAGCTGCAGTTCTTTTTCCACACAAAAGTTTCTTGAGTTTATATAAAACTTCACTAGTCTCAATATGCCAATAATTAATATTTTTTCAAAGAACGCAGATAACTTTGATTCAGAAAATATTTGATTTTTCATCATACTATAATTAAGATTACAATTAGTTTAATTTTAAAATAAGAATAATTGAAAGACAGCTATTATATTTTAGATTTTAAAATTTAAAATGACACATATTGATATTAGAATTATTTATACTTTTAATTTTAAATATCTGAAAACACACTCTTTTCCACAGGGTTTGAGGCAGATCACCACACTTTAAATGGCTATTATAGAGCTTATACTTCAGAAGAAAAGGAAAATAATGAAGTGTTTAAGTGGCTATATTGCAAACAGTTTAAAGGACTACTGAGATAAGTCAAAATGAGCAGAAGTTTACAAACCCTTTTCCCCCATATTATAATTTCTATTTATGTTTTTTTTGGCAGATCTTGCTTGTAAGTAATTAGTCAAAACATATTGTATTACCTGCTCAAATTATTGTACCAGTCATAAAATTGTGAGTTGTCAAAAAGTCAATCAGTGGGTAAACAACATGGAGAAACAATTCTGAACTAAAATACTCAAATAATCCCCAAATTTATTAATGGTTTGGAATTTTTGTGTCAAATAGTCTTTATTAGCAGTTACAATTACAGTCAAACTGAAAGTCTAGAGTATATGAAAAACAAGTAAAGTAATGAAAAGTTCTTGTCCACTTTGGATAGCATTTTAAACATAGTATACCTTTCCTAAACTTAATAACATTTCTGTATGATTTACTAATTATATATTTGCACATACTTCTTAATTCTGCTAATCAATATTTAATACGTTTTATTCTAAAGCTTTCATTGAAGGTTTTGTTATTTTATTTCATATCTTGATCAACTTCAGAGTTTTGAGTTTTTTAAAGGAGACCTTTGTGTTTTTACTATAGTTTAATTAATTAAGTGCGTTTCATCATCTACTAGATTCTTAATATGTTCTAATGCTTCTCTATATTTATGCATTGGTAATGGAATACTTGGAAAAAGTGTCTTGTTTATCCAACTGTATGAAATTTAGATATCTATGATCTTTATCCATTAAATGAGTTTCTCTATAATCTGCTGTTTTGGAGTAGTTTCGTTTTTAATTTGTATCTAACTGCAATAAATAAATTAGGAGTAAAAGATTAGGAGTAATAAAGCAGCACCATGATGAAATCATCATTATGGATGATGTCTAAACATACGTGGGACTTGCTACAGAAGCTTCAGTCTCCTGCTAGAGTAGCCTTCATATTTTTAGGTTTTTTTACAGTATTGTCTTTATAGTAATATATTTCAAGAGGGGTAAGATGGATATTGTTTTCAGCCACAGCAGCCTGTATTTTCGTGACTAAGCCACTCTCTGGGTAAAAAGAAGAGAACTTTCTTTCTTAGCTGTTGGAAATCTTGGCTGAATGAGAAAATCTTTACTTATGCCCCTTGAAAAAGGAACTGCATTCAGTTCTGTGATAAAGTGCCATAGAGACTGACATGATACTCTGCTATGTGTATCAACTTACAGAAGACATCTCCGTGCATTTTAATGGCAGGTCATCAGAGAAGCTTAGGTTTGTCACTGTACTCAAGGTTTCCTGTTGATCACGTTTAATTATATATTGAACATGTACTCAACAAAACAAGCATTCAGAAAACTGAAGGCCTCAGATTCAGGTTTAAATTTGTGCTCCCCATCCCACAGTTTAAATGATCAACACTGTTTTGTCTGCCAATACCACACACTGAAATTCTTTTTTTGTCACTTTTCTTACAGATGTATACTATTGGTGTGGAGAAGGAATTGATTATGAAGATGATAGTGATTATTATAATAATAATGTTTACTATGACTATTTTGTTATTGTTGTAGTTGTTAATAATTTTAATGGACTTGCTAATGCCACAAATAATTCTGGTGAAATGACGGGCTGAGTGGGATTGTCATTTTAAAGTACTTATTATGATATAAGAGTTACAAGTCTTTGTCTTCCTTTCAAGAAAGAAACAGTTCAACCATAAAATGAGTGAATGCATCACAGAGGAAATCCCAAAGCCTTCCAGATATGCTGTGAACAGTGATGAGTAAATCTGAGGAAGGAGCCAGTTAGTCAAGCAACTAAAGGGCCACAAGCTCATGACAAAACACTGACAGACAAGTCAGAAATATCAAGAAAATTATTTGTCTTCAATAGGAACAATAAAAGTTTAGGATCCCTCAATAGAGCTGATTATAGACTGGAGAGGAGGGGGAGCTAGTATAAATAAAATGCTGTGATGCCTTTGCTTAAACAGAGTAAATCCTGGGAAGAGACCAAACAATGTCAATCTGAATGATGATTTGTTTTGGTGTCAGTAACAGAAGATCCCTCAGACACTGCAAGCTGTTGCCTTAGAAATAGAGCCTCCCTAATTGTCTAGATGACATACAGGGTGGATCCTTCAAGATGGTACACCTTCTGGTCTAACAAACATGCAAAATGAGCACCAGCAGTGATGAGGCTGGCAAAGATAAGTGGAAATGAGAGCCTCAAGAAAAACAGTGCAGTGAGTTGGTGCAGCAGGTCATTGCAGAAAAACTCCTGGCGATAAATTAGAGTCAGAAAATTTATTAAAAACATATGGAATATGGCAATTGAAACTGAAACATATTGCAAGTCTGGTCAGTACATGTTTTTGAAGACTAAATAAATGCCTGGGTAAAACTACTTATCAATGGAAGATTAAGTGTCATAAACTCTGACACAGGGAAAAGGATCATACCTTTTTAAGTAATGGTATAATATATATATTTTTTTAAAACAAGAACCAGTACTTCACTTAAAGCAAACAGCACTGCTGGGGTAAATTAATGCAATCATGTAATGCAGGTGAACATTTTCTATAATGTAACAAATGTTACAGGTGCAGGGAATATACAGGTAAACAGATACTACACCCTAATAACCTAAGTTATGAAAAATAAAGGAGTGCCAAATGAGTGACTTCAGATTATCTGCTTTGTGAAGACACCAGGAAAAGAAGGATGAGGTACCAAGGGTATCATGTGAAGATTACTGGGTTTTTTGTTTTTTTTTTAAAGCCACTTCTCATAAATCTATTTTAATACAATTCCACCTTATTCAGAAACGTTGACCTAAATAATATCACAGAGAATATTAACAAATAACAACTGTGAATCTTGGCTATAATAATACTTATTACCATTGTATATCAGTGCAGTACCTTCCTGAGTAGAATGAATTGTCATCAGACTCCTTTGCATTCCTAGAAGACAGGGGATATGTGGAGGTTTGTACTGGAGAAAAAAATAAAAATATGCAACCTCTAAAATAGTGTTTGGTATATGTGTCTTTATTCTCAAAAACAGAGGTTAATATAATTCACCTAATTACTAAGCCAGACTATCTAGAAATTGTGGCAAAATATGCACTGGGATATTATAATATCTCCTTCTTCACCCATCAGCACCAGCTGGTAGAGCTTCTTCCTCATTTGAGGAAGACGTTATATTTGCATATAATTATGTCTCTGGATTTTGTTTTTAACTGGATATATGATGTACTGCTTTGTAGTCTAGAAATCTTTGAGTTCATTGTTGTTGAAATAAGAATCACCATTCACTGAGACAGCTCTTTCTTTATTCACCTTCACACAACTCACACAAAGCACTTGTACTCACAATGTTGTTCTGGTTATTCTGGTTCCTTGTTCACAGAATCACAGAATCACAGAAC
>NW_010167194.1:0-24984 GCF_000695765.1 Mesitornis unicolor
GGGGACTGGGAGGAGGTGGAGGGGCTCTGGGGCGTGAGCTGGGGTGAGGGGTTCCCTGAGCGGGGAACCATCGTGACAGGGGGACACTGAGGGGGTGCCCTGAGGGGACTGTGCTGGGTTGGGGCTCTTCTGTTGCTGGGGTGGAGGGGAGCCCTGTGGAGAGGAGCACAGGGTCTGGGGGCAGAACTGGGGAGCACTGGAGTGCCCAGGGACAGCATAGGGTTGGGGTTCCCTGAGGAGGAAGTGATGCACTGGGAAGCTGAGCTTTGCAAATTGGTGTACTGGGGAGAATGGGAGCGGAGGGGTACCCTCAGTGAGGGGATTACTGAGAAGCAGAAGGAGGAAAGGGGTATCTGAGGGTAATGCTCTGGGCTGTGCTGGGGAAGGTGCTGTGAGGGGTGGTGAGGGGACAGTGCTGTAGGGGTAGCTATAGCACTGGGGAGCACACTGAGGTGATGGTGGGGAAAATGGTGCCTGAAGCTTTGTCAGTGTATGTTCTTAAATGAGGTTCCGTGATACATCTGGCAGGCATGTCTGGAAAGAATTGAGAAACTGGGTTTGCAAGGAGGGGCTGGCATGCTTAGAATGGGCCGGTAGGTTCAAGGAGACCTGCAAACTGAGGAGAAAAGAGACGAAGGAATGAGCCAGGCTCTGAGAACCTCGAGTTTTTGTGTTCTTGCTTGTCACAGTTGACCAGTGGATAAGAAAGCATCGCTTTCCCGCAGTGCTACGGCGTCCCCACCCTCCCTGATCTTGCAGAAGCGGATGTCTGACCATCCTGTAGGCATGGCTCACTTGAGAGAATTTGCCAGCCAGGTAAGTGGCAATTAAAGATTTGTTTTAAACACTTGTGTCAAAAACAAACATAACGCTCTCAGAAAATCACTTTATGCCACTTTTTTTCTCTCTTGCACACACCTTGGCTTACTCTTGTTTGCCAATTGACCTGTGTCTTACTCTGTGGTGGTGTTGGACTCACAGTGGTAGATTGCCAGCCATGTAGAAAGAGAATTCTTCCCCTAGCATGGTGCCTTTCTCTGAGGTTAACTTTGCTCTTCCTGGGAGACAGGAATCATTGGCTCTCAGTATTTTAGAGAGGAGAAGTCTAGAAATTGAAGCAGAAAAGCTGTGTTTGCAGGCTGTGCCAGACATACCTTACTGAAGGGTCCATAACAGTAGCCTAAGAAAAACAGTGCTTGTAACCTTAATGTAGAAGAGATGGTGATATTTGATACTGAGCGTTTAACTGTTCCGAGAGAGATATTGGCCTCAGTGGATGTGGTTAAATCTTGTTGCTGTGATGACATTTTCATAAGAGGCATGTGGAAGGATGATGTAATGACTTGGGACTAAAAGCTAAACCACATTAATAGTATTGGCTTGAATCGTCTGTCTTCTGAAATTGGTTGTGGGGTGTGTTTGATTATTGGCAGATGTCGATACCGAATGTAGGTCTTGTCAAACCATGTTTTGTGAGAATTTTTGGCATTTTTCTGTTCTGCTTCTAAGTGTAGAATTATAAAAGCTTTAGTGTTTTGAGATGATGCTTTCTCCAAGCCTTTTCTGATTTAAAATTGATTTGCAATGCATCTTAGTTTGTGTGCTGTCTTTCCCATAAACTGCTTCCCCAAAGTGTGTATGGAATTAAATGCAAATATAGTGCCTGAGTGAGTCATAGCACAGGGAGAGGATTGAAAGGAGTGGGAAAGGACACTGTCTGGTTAGGGCTGAGGACTGAGTTGTGTAGCTACAGAGAAGGTTGCTCTGAAGTGTTTTTGTACACAGCACTCACTAATGAAGCTTATCAGTGGCCCCATCTCTGAATGGATTATGCAAATATCAGACATTCTCAGATTCTGAAATCCCATGCTCCCTCTGTCTGGCCCTGCACTAGGAAAGCAGTCTGTGATGTCCGTTCCTTGGCTCTCTGCAGGAATCCTTGATGAGACCTTGTCATCTGTGTGACTGGGGCTTGCTGGAAGGGCACTAGGAATTGGCCTGTTCACCAGTTTATGGAGTGGCAGGAGGTACTGCCAAAATTGAGAGACTAAGCCTTGGGCTGGGATGTCGGAGGCTTGTCTTGCCTTTGATTCCCAGTCCTGTTGCTGATGTGCGGGGTTACCTTAGGCAAATCCTCAAGTCGCTCTGTCTCTGTGCCTCCATTTCCCTGCCTCAGCTACTTGGTGTGTTCTCTCTTCTTGGCTGCCCTTTGCTGTGTGCGTACAGCACGGTGGGCCTCTGCTCTTTGTTAGTAGCTCTGTCTGCTAGGTAATGTGTTTGTGTTTCAGTGGTTAAAGCTCTGATCCGAGCTCTGTTTCTAGTTTTGCTGTTCCTTATGTGACCTTGAAGAAGCTGCTCAAGTTCTGTGGCTAAGTAAGGTTTTACTCCCTTGAAGCAGAAGAATACTATCTGTGAAGCGAGCTGGGAGTCTCAGGCAAATTTCTGTGCTTCAAAGTGTTGAACGTGAATTTTCCTCTTGTCTATGCTCCAGAAGTTCAAAGCTGTCTCAGGTTTAGCAGTTGAAAAGAGCTGTGCACAGATTTCATACAGACAGGGAAGCTTTCAAATGTTCCCAGATACAAAGCTGCTTTCCCCAAAGAGAACGTGGTGCCCACTGCAGACATCTCTGCTGGTTGCCCAGAGGTGAGCATGTAGCACACAACACGGGGAAATACTGGATGGGAAGTTGGGGAGCAGAGGAGGCAATGGAGGAAAGAAGGTCAGTAGCTGAGGTTTGTTAAAAACACCTTCCTCCTTTCACTGTTTGGCAAAGGAAAATGATGGTTGTGTGTTTGTCTGGTTGGAAAATGCTCTAGTCAGAAGTAACACTGAATGCTGCTGTAGTTCCATATAAACCTTTGGAGGCTGCCAAACTCCCAGTCAGCTTCAGCTCTTAAAGTATTGTGGCCTTGACTTTTTCTGTTACAGAATTCTCCCAGATAAATCAGCAATTCTGATCCTGACCTGCCCTGGCCCAGGGAACTCTCACTTTCCAAAGGGTTTAAGCACCTCTGTGGTTTGTGCAGCAGACGCAGGTGTGACTCTTGCTCGCGATGCTGAATATGACTGTTTTGAGAGTGAGTTCCAGTTGGACACATCCCAGAGAGAAGACCTTGAGCTGGTTCAAAGGGCATTTGCTTCTGTTCCCAATATGCAGCTTATCTTTCCAGACAGTAGCTTTGAAATGAGGGCAGATATTTACCCTTCTGCTCCAGTCTCCTCTGAAAGGCTGTGGATAACGTGTCTCTGCAGCTGGAGGTGGCAGAGCTGCCAAGCCCATCCTTTCCCCATGAAGCAGGTGTCGCTGCCAGGCTTGTCTCATAACTGCAGTTCTTGATTCCTGATGTCTGCAATGAGTCGCGCTGTTTTAAAACATGGCATCACCAGTCGTGATGGCAAACACCCCTACACCTGCCATGACAGAGCATCCTTCTTGCCTGTGCTGAGAGATTAGATCCTGGAGGGCAGAAGTGGAGCACATTGTCCTCATCCCTCATACTCATTCCCTCCCCTTCCTGCATGTACAACCAAGGTAGTACTTTGTGTGCTTTCCCCTCAAAGCCTCTTTATGCCTCACTGAGTTATCTCCACTGTCTGACTGCTCTCAGTGGGGAGAAACAGCGTGAGGCTTTTTGCTCCAGAACTTCTTTGTATTTGACATTCAGTCAAGCAAAAAGGTACAATGAGGTGACCATCCCTTGAAGGATTTACATGTTGTGGTAGAACGAGGAGCAGCAGCTGGGTAGCTCTTCGGACTCTGGCCTGGAGCTTCATTTTGCAGCCCTGGTGGGTTCTGTGAATGTGGAAGAAAATGGAAAGATAGCAAGCTGGTGAGCAGTTGCAAAGTTGACAGCTGCTAATAAGCTGCTTTGGGTTATCTCTGCTCATTTATGCACATGTAAAGCATTTCATCTGGTTTCCTTTACTTTCTACTAATGATGTTTTTCAGGTGTGTTTGTAGCTGTGCAGCTCCAGAACATGGATTTGCAGCCAGGGTGATTCAACAACAAGACTGGCACTGAGATCAATTCATGTTTAGAAAAGGAACAGATCCTGCTTGTTACACCCCTCGTTGCAGTGCTCTGCAGGTGCAAATTTATTGGGGTAGGAGGGAGCCAGGCTGCACAGAATGCATTCTTCTCCCCGGCCTCCCAGCAGGAGTGTGGCAGTGTGCTTCTCTTCTGACGGAGCACTGCGCTTGCACAGCTCTCTGTTCCTGGCATAGCTGCATTTGTTCTGCTGTTTGGCGAGTGCCGAGGCGTGTGTGCCCGTCGATCTGAACATTTGTTCAGCAGCAGCAGTTACCACATGGCAGCTCAAACAGGGACTTTGCTAATGGACAAGCGTTTTTGAGCAGATGTCCCGCAGCCCAGCATCATTTTATCTTCTTAGTTTGTCATGGGAAGTCAGGATTGCTTCCACGAAAAGTCACCTGGCAATGTCTGCAAGGTGTCAACATCGGTAGTTCACAAGGTGAAGGTAGTTCACTGGGCAGACATTGCTCTGCTTGAATTGGGGATGGGCCCATTTCCTCCTCTCTGTTTGCAGAAAGTGAAGAAATTCATTAGCAGGCTGTGGTCTGCAGCAGGCATCCAGGAGACTGTGACCGTGGCTGGAATGGCTCTACTGTTCTGCTGGGTATGATTTGTGTGATTTTGGCAACTCTGCCAAGGGATGCACATCCTCACACCCTCCACGGAGCCGTACTCTTGCCCTGTCACCTCTGAAGCATTTCCAGATTAGTTTTGAAGTGAGTAACCCATACCGAGAAGGTAAATCCAGTACCTACTGACAAAGCTTCCTGTTCCAGCGTAATGTGGTGGGCCTGTCTCTTCTGCCCACTGGAGTTGCATCATTTTCCTGAGTCCCTCAGGCAAAGTTTCCATGTGCTTGTCAGGAAGGTTTGTCTCCTTCACTGCCCCGAACTGAACTGCTTTGTTCTGCAGAAAACAGGATAACCCGACATTAAAGTACGGAAGCTTGTTTATGAAGCTGTCCATGATTACAGAGTCCAATGCGTAAAACAGTGGTTGTCCCAAAAGTGCCTCCAGTAGCCAGTGCTCTTATGTTTGATGTCCTTTCTCTTGAATCAGTCCTGATCCTTTGATGTGCCATGCCAGGGTGAGGAAGGGAGCAGAGCCTTGCACCTTGCCGTGTCTTTTCTCATGGAAAAATGAGTTATGTGTGGGGGGAGGAAGGTTTTCTTGCAGGATTCATATGGATAGCGTTTCCTTTACCAGCTGAGCCAGGTGCTTCTAGGAGACGATCCTTTTCCTCTCGCTTTGCTCTGATGCGTGGAATGGCTGATGTGTGAGTGGCATTTTACGGTGCGGTAAGTGACCGCAAGGGCCACCTTGCTGCCCTTTCCTGTGAGTCAGTCAAGAGGTGGAAACTGGCCTCCTGTGAGCCTGGACTGACCAGACTCCTCTCCCTGCGCTGCAGTTGTCATTCTCATGTTGTCTCCTGGCATTTCTCAAGCTCAAATCCTCTTCCTTTCCCCCGCCTCCCTCTCTCCAGTCCTTGTTATGCACCTCCAGTTCCTTTAATCTCTGCATATCCCCTCCAGTCTGTTTCCAGTGCATTTGTTTAAAGTACAGCCTGTTTGCGGGTTGCCATGGATGCACAAGGATATTTGGTTATCCTCCTGCATCTTGGACTGGAATGCATGTGGAAATCCTGTTGAGTGAGCTGACTGGAAAGCACAGTCTGGGCTTGGGTTACTCTGTATAGCGATGCATAGGGCACAGAAGACCAACAACCTGTAATGACTGGCTGGCTTAATCATTAAGCAGTACTTGGGGCTGCTTGGTGATGGTTTGCTGCTAGAACCCAATGTTAGATGGAAAACTGTGGCTGCCCTACTCTCAGATACAATCTCTGCCAGCTCAAGGCCCTTGCAAGGGAGCGGTTCCTTTGGGTGACGTGTTGGAGGTGAGACTGAGACGTTCTGGGTGTGGAAGCCTCGCTGTAATGGCTTGGCTGCTGCTTCTAGGTCAGACCATATTTTCCAGATTATTTTTTTTTTAACTAGACTTATTTTTTAAAAAAGGCAGAAAAACTAATCATAAAGAGCCTTTTAGCAGCATGAAGCAGAGCAGGACCTGCTGGTCTGCAGCAGGGCAGAACAAAATAGCATCAGAAAATAATTCTGATTTCTTCCCTTTCTCGCCCATACTCATCTTAATAAAGAGTTAACTTTGAAGCTGCTGTTGAAAGGTCAATATTTCTCCAATGATGATCATGTTAGTACCTTCCCAGTTGATGTGCTTATCCAGTGGGGGAAACGCTATTTGCTTTTGCATCTGGGTGTGCCAGCCAGAGGAGAGGCTGTTCCAGAAAAGCAGGTCTGCAGAGGAGTGTCCGTTCAGCTCTCTGGGCCCCTCTGGGGCAGGCAGGCGTCTGGCCTCCTTGCTGCTGACCTTCCAAAAGACACAAGGCTCCCTCTGCAAACTTCTGAAGAGAGCTGGGTTGGGTGCTGCCTGGAAACCAGGCTGCAGCAGAGGAGACAGCTAATGTGAACCTGTATTGATATTGCTGGAGTATTTCACCCTTCAAACAAGCAGGGAAGGGTGCAAATCTTCCAGATCATTCCAATCTTTGAATGCAGCAAGGCAGAGTAGGGAAGCATCCTTGTGAACTTCCTATGGCCTCTTGCTTACATCCATTTTCTCACCCAGATCTTCAAAAGCAGTGTAGTTCTGGTACACCGTGCCTGCCTTTCTAGTCGTGTGGACAAGTGCTTGCTCATGGAGCTGCTTTGGCACCAGTTTGGTGCCTGCCATTGAGCAGTCCCGTCCCAGCGGAGCTGACACTTTCCATAGAGACACTTGCTGACATTCTCCTTCTGGGCTTTGCTCCCCTTCCTCCCCCACTATGGTCTGCAGGGGCAGAAAGCCCGTGTAAAAGGCTTCCTCAGTTCTTCTCATTTTGGATATGTCCTGTTTAAAGTTTCTCAGCACGTGGAGACCTTTTAGGAGATGTGAATTTCGGGTCAGTTAAGCCCCACAGGTGATGCACAGACAGGGAGATGAGCTGTAGTGGGTGTGCATGGTCCTCTGCAGGCAGCCGTGGGACTTCATGGGCCTCTCCCATCCTTGCTTTCGGGTTTAGCACTCCAGGGTGGATCCTGAGGAGCTGTTCACCAAGCTGGAACGGATCGGCAAAGGATCATTTGGTGAAGTGTATAAAGGGATCGACAACCGCACCAAGGAGGTGGTTGCTATCAAGATCATTGACCTGGAGGAGGCTGAGGATGAAATTGAGGACATGCAGTAGGAGATTTCGTTGCTCAGCCAGTGTGATAGTCCCTACATCACCCGGTACTATGGCTCCTACTTGAAGGTAAGACACAGCCGTGGCAATTCTCTTGCCAGCAGTTTGGGAACAGGGTGGGCTTCTCTGTGGGTGCTGCAGCTGATGGTGGCGTACAGCACTGAAGGGTGCCCAAGCTGTGAGTGTCAGCCTGGCAGCAGGAACAGCAGTGGCTCTACTCACTGCATTGTGTGGTCTCAGCAGGAGGCTGGGCTTTAAGACGCTTGCAAACACATGGAAATGAGGTAGCTGGTACAGTGTGGTCTCAAGAGCAGGGCACTTCACTGGGGAGAAAATTACTTACTGAAGAGGCTGACCTCTCCCTGGTTTGACCATTCTTGAGAGGAAGTTTGTGGAATACTTTTCCAAAATACCACAGTTTTAAGGTAGTACCACTGGGACCTTTATGCCTCTGGGAAGAAGAGGAGTTTGAAACTGTTCTCGGTGATCTTGAACAGGACGTGAGTCTTCGCAGGAGTGCTGATACTGCTTCTGTTGAGAACAGGTTTAGGAATCCCCAGCAGAAGCTGCTCTTTGCAATGATCAGAAGTGGCCTCTGCACGCTGGCTGCTGGAGGTGTGTCTAACACTGGGCCTGCAGCAAACAGTTTGAGCTCTTTGGATCCCAATTATTCCTTATGTATTTTTCAAAGGCCATAATGCATTTTCTCAGTCTTCTACTGAAAACACCAAGCAAGCTCAGATTTCATGGATCTGCTGCTTATCTCCTACCAGGACCCTGTGAGCCCAAGTGTAGAAATCTCTGAGGAGTAAAAGAATGTCTTGCTGATTGTACCTTTCAAGCTGGCAGTCCTGTTAATGGGGTCAAAGGCTGCAGAGCTCCCCGGCATTGTCAAGAAGGTGATGTGCTAGATCTGTTGGAGTGCAGTTCAATGGCTCCAACCCTAAAATAAGCTTATCTCTGTGGGTTGTGTGATCTGGTACCTGTTGGAGCACTAAGCTTGCTCAGGTAAAACTGCAGACCAAGAGAAAGATGTATTGGAGGCCGGTCTACCACCATAATGTCATGTCAGCAGTAAAGAGGGAACTGGGAGCTCCCTCCTTAAGCCTCTGAGAGCTGCAGTGTGCAGCGTCTCTTGGATTGTGTACAGGACTACTTGTGTGTCTTGCTGCCTTGGGGGTGTTTCACTTTTCTGCCTGCTTTTCTTACTCTCTTTGCTCTTGATTTGTGCTCTTGCTTGCAGGGCACTAAGCTGTGGATAATCATGGAGTACCTAGGAGGAGGTTCAGCCCTGGATTTGGTAAGTATGTGGTAAGATCTGGATCATGAAAAACGTTGGCTGGAGCCTTGGTTTGTGAAATGCCGTAGGCCAGACACTCACTTGCCACAGGGCTCTCTGACAGCCCTGTGCCTGAAGGGCAGACAGCGCAGGAAGTGTTTGCACGGAGCTCAGCTGTCAGAGCACTGTTCTCCAGTGTGCTCTGCTGCTTTACAATGGGAAGAGCCAGGGCACTGAAATGTGACAGCAGCCAGTTGGTTTTGAGCAGTGTGGATCCATACTTCACCTAATAAGAGTCCGTGCATTGTTCAGTGCTTGCGTGGCATCAAGCTCAGCAGGGACCTGATCTGCAACCAGGATTCCCAGGTGTTTGATAATACAAATAATGTCCAGCAAGTTACCCCAGATTTTAAGGGAATACAAATGCAGAATAAACACATGGGCAAAATTCTGCTGTGCTGTTTTCTCTCACAGGATTTTGCTTTTCTCCTTGGGACAATAAAGCCTGTTTTTCCAGAGCAGTAACTAAGCTGGTGTAGTGAAACCTGCTGAGCCTGCACTGACCTGGAGGAAGGGTGTAGTGGGGGGGCTGTCATCAGCAGAAGTCATCTTAGTGACAGCACCTCAATTCTTGCACTGAGAGGAGAACTGATGGAAAGGAGAAGAGTTTTGATACGATCGTTCACAACCAGATGGTAGAAGTTGTCTCCGGGCTGTTGCAGTGGCTGCAGTTCAGTTCTTGCATGCTAGCAGAGACACTTCAACAGGAGAAACTGTTAAAATCTTGTGTTCACCACTGCATTTCCAGGCCAAAGCAAGAGATGAGCATCCTGCTGTTTGTCTGGGAAGCCTTTAGTAACAGAAAATCCCCCAAAGATTTTTCATTTAATGTGGCCAGGTGCAAAGGCTGGCATTCTGCTCACAGAATGCACACCAGGCGTGCAGTAGGTGCTCCCTACTGAATATCACCTGCTTGGCCAAGGTTTCTGAGTAACAAACTGAGAGGCTGGAAAATCCAAGGCATCAGTCACCCTCCCTTATGTCATCTTTCTGCTCTTTGTCAGCTGAAGCCGGGACCCCTGGAGGAGACCTACATAGCTACTATCCTGAGAGAAATCCTGAAGGGCTTGGATTATCTGCACTCTGAGAGGAAGATCCACAGGGACATCAAAGGTAAGAGCAGAGTGTTCCGCTCTCTTTCTTCTAAGGGATGTTACTAGCATAAGATTTGAAAGTATTATAGAGCAGTAATCTGAGGGGTTTCAAAGACTGTTTCTTAGTGCTGCTTTTCCTGTTGGGCTGCTTGTTTCTGAATCTGATGCTTGTCATCTTACTGCAACTCCTGTCTTTAGAATTTGGAGTAACAGGATCTGTAGACTTTCTCTGCCATTTGTAGTCGACAGGCAGGGGGCCAAAGCAAAGGAGGCAATGAAAGGCACACTCAGGTTTTAGCTGACTCAGTTATGTCTGGACATTGGCTTTACTGCTGGAGCCCAAAGTGTGTGTGTGCAGGTTATCGTGGTTATAACTTACTGTGAAGATGAGCTGTCCTCATGCAGGGTTCACTGCCCTAGAAAGTTAGGGCAGCTTGTGTCAGCTCATCATGTTAGTGAATTTTATAGTCATTGGCTGTATGTAGTGTAGAGAGACCTGGCATCTGCCTCCCAAAGAGCAGTCTCACATGGAGCACAGCGCATCAGACAGCAGAGGGGCGGCAGGACAGTGCTGTGGAGATGTGGCCAGGGTTGGATGTGAACTGCTCTGACCCTCGGCAGGAGAGTATGCGAGCAAGCAGAGCAGAGAAACCTCATGCAGGGAGACACATGGAAAAGATTGTGTTGCGTACATGAGACTACAGTTTCTAGCGCTGCAGGCCATGCAGGACTCGGTTGCCATCAGAGTGGGGAAATGCTGAAAGTTTGTAGGTAGTCCTACAGAAAAAACCAAACCCATCCCAAAACCTGAGCCACTGTCTTAAGCTGAGTGAGTGGGAAATGGTACAAGACCAGGACTTGTGAGCTCTTTAGAAGGATCTGCTATTTAACCTGTGCCAAATGATGCTCTGAAAAAAAATCGAGACTGTTTGAGGTATCTTGGGCATTGTCGCCCTCTCTTCTTCGTGTGGCCAGGAATCACATCTAGTTGATTGTGTGGTCCTTCACATCTACTCCTTGCTCCTACCCTAGAAATATTCCCCTTTGCTCCAGCCCAGTGAATGGACTTGTTCTGCATTACCCAGCAGAAGTCAGAGCATGAGGATGAGTCTGAGGCTGGAAGTCCAAGCTGAGGGTTTCCACTGGGGCAAAGGAGGTCCGTTCTCAGTAGTCAGTTCTGTGTGGGTTGGAGGGGATTCTGAAACCAGTGAACTTAGTGCTTGTTTGTGTGAACAGCTGCCAATGTGCTGCTTTCGGAACAAGGAGATGTGAAACTGGCTGACTTTGGCGTGGCTGGACAGCTGACAGACACACAGATCAAGAGAAACACCTTTGTCGGGACTCCGTTCTGGATGGCACCAGAGGTCATCAAACAGTCTGCGTATGACTTCAAGGTGAGCTGGGGGCAGGAGGGGGATTGCTGCTTGGTGCTACTAGATATGAGGGGGTGTTAGGATTAATACAGGGATTTGAAGTCCTGTTTGGCACAAGAGTTGTACTTTCCTGTTACAGTTCAGGGTCTCTTGGAGAAGTCTGTTAGACATGAAACACCCTATCTGATTTTATGTGATCAGGCCTTCAGCTGTGCTAAAGTTGCATGCGTCCATGTTGCAGAATTGCTCCTTGCTGTTCTGTGCTGTCACTGTTCTTGCTCCTCTTTCAGGCAGACATCTGGTCCCTTGGAATTACAGCCATTGAACTAGCAAAAGGAGAGCCTCCAAATTCTGACTTGCATCCTATGAGGGTTCTCTTCCTGATCCCCAAAAATAACCCTCCAACACTTGAAGGTCACCACAGCAAGCCCTTCAAGGAGTTTGTGGAAGCCTGCCTCAATAAGGATCCTAGATTTGTGAGTATTGCTGTCCACCTGTAAATTGGGGTAGAGTATAACAGGGGCCAAAGATTCATTTAATGGGAAGACATTTGGTGCAAGGCTCTGGGAGAGCAAGAAGTACGGAGCTTTCAGAACACACGGGCAAGCCTGGCAAGAATTGAAGTCAGTGCGCTCGTGTGTTTAGTGTACAGAGATGGTTAGATGTAGCATGCTTTCCTTATTTGCTCCAGAGGCCGACAGCTAAAGAGTTGCTAAAGCACAAGTTCATCACACGCTACACCAAGAAAACCTCATTCCTAATGGAGCTGATAGATCGATTCAAGCGCTGGAAGTCAGAGGGCCATGGAGAAGACTCCAGTTCTGGCGATTCCGATATGTACGTACACGTTCTGCATGGAGGGGTGCCCCGCTATACCCTGTGCGCGCTGGGGTAGTCCACTGTAAGCAGCTCCTCTCCTTTCCCCTACCTGGGTTGGAGATGTTACAGTAGCTCAGGGAGACCTGTGAGCATCTGTCTGTGGGAGCAGATGATGGCTGCCTGAAGAAACAGGCTGTCACCTGGTCAGTGGGACTTGGTACTCCCTTCTAGTCTTAGCCTGTAGCATCTCTTTGCTGAGTGTAAGGAATCAGAAGTAATAATGAGAAACATCCTGTGCATCACTAGTAAAACAAGGCTCTTGATACCTGTATTTTATACACATTTGGTTAAATCTGTTGCCTTTCAAAGAGGGCTTTAGTGACACTGGCAGCAGCTGTGTATGTGGGTTTGTGTGTTCATGGGTAGAGACCTTTGCTGCTGGTGTGGAGGGTAATGAGGCTGCGAGCCTTGGGAGAGGAACGAGCACTTTGTTGCTAGGCTGATTTCGCAGAGCTGCTCTTCACCTCTAGTGGCAGTGACTGAAGTGACCAGTGACTCTGGGAGATTGGCTTGCAACATGTAAGCCTGACCCCTGGAATTGTGAGCTTGGATTGGGTTGAAATTCTTCTGAATTTAACTCGCACTTCCAACTGTCTTAAAGCTGGCTAGAGCAGAAAGGTAGTTGTGGTGATTTGGAAACATGATCTAGCACTTCGCTCAGATCTCTGTGGTGCTGTGACAGTCAGGTGGCAGGAAGCTTGTGCATGGGAATGCATGGGTAAAACACCCAGTGTGTGAAGCTGAGGCTTTGTCTTGACCCTCCCCTTTTCATTTGCAGTGATGGCGACACAGAAGATGGAGACCAGGGTCCAATCTGGACATTCCCACCAACCATTCGCCCCAACTCCTTGAGCAAGCTGCACAAAGGAATGGCTCTTCACGGATCCCAGAAGGTCAGTTTGCCATCCGTTCCTTCAGAAGTGGACTGAACTAACACAAGCTTTTGAAGGTCTTGGGGAAGTGAGCAGTCACTCGTGCTCATGTCTAACATTCACTTTAGTCTGGTATCAAGGGCCAGTGCCCCAGAGTTGCCTCTTCCACATCATCAAGTACTGCAGTCTGTGGCTTTCCTGAGACCTGGTGAGGGGGCTGCCATTAAGGTGCTGTGAATTTACTGAAGACTTGATAGTTTGCGTGCCCTGGGAGCCTTTGCCTGTGCTTGTAACTTCTTTTCATGTTGCTTTCTAGCCTACTGAGCCCATCAAGAGGCAACCACGGTCACAGTGTCTCTCCACGCTTGTTCACCCAGTTTTTGGGGAGGTGAGTATAACCTTGGTGTCTGTGGCGTCTGGAGATGAAGAGATACCTGACATGGATAAGTACATGGGAAGAATTTGGAGAAGGGAGGTGGGGTGAGGTACCTAGTAGGGTTAAGGGACTATGAAGCACTGATGCTGCTGATCAGAGGTCTATACTGCACGTTAGGAAAGTGAATATATCCCTGGAGTGTCCTCTCTTTTCCCTCTGTTTCCCTGCCCTGTGTTCTGGGTGGGGCTGTGGAGTTGAAGTAAAGCTACCGTTAATTATTGGATAGTGTCTGCATCAGCAGAGTGCTGAATTGTCTTTCCAGCTGGGTGACGTTTTAAGGGAGGAGAAGAGGATGATAATCATAAAGGACCACTGTTTACAGGCTTCAGGGGTTGGAAGAAAAGTTTTCTCCAAGTAGGAAATCTGCTTCACTGCTGGTTGCGCGTGTTGTCCTTTTCAGTTCTAGTTTCCTACCATCAGCAGGCTTGCTCCTTCTCACTGTTGTGTTAGTGCCTCTTAGACCTGCTAGGTTTTGATCACCCCTTTCCATAAAAGGGCTGAAGCTGAGCTTTGTGAATTGAAATCTTAGTGAGATGTTGTTCGTAATCTTTTATATGGCCTCCCTGCATGTGTATTATTGAATGTTAATATTGAAAATGACCCACGGTGGGTCGTTAACACAGATGTGGGCAACTGCAGATCTGGAAACCTGCTTTCCAGGCAGGACAGAAGGGGAGGTATTTGGGCTTGGAGGGCCAAGTGGTGAATAAAAGGCTTTGTGCAATACAGCTCTCTAACCCCCTGCTGACCTCCAGACAGCTCTTCTGCAGTGGAGAGTGGCAGCATAACACAGACTGCTCACCTCACAGGCTGCTGGGCAAGCTAAAGGTCAGTGGCTTGGCATCAAAGGCTGATGATAAATGGGCATCTTTACCTGCAGGACAGAGCCTGCGTCTCATTTGGCTCTGAGGCGGGCAGTCTTTGATCAGGTAGACGTCAAATCAAGTCTTTGGCTTTAGCATCACAACTATTTTGGGCCGAAGAAATCTGTGTCCTTGATGTGTAATAGTTGCGCTCCATGCCCCCTGCCACTTCTGAAGGAGCAGAGGTGTATGCAAGGTGCTCCCACAGCTGAGGCTTTGTTGGTGAGCAATTGCCCCTGTGAAGAGGCAGCCACTCTTTCTGGCTAGGAACCGTTTGTTTCCAGTGGGGAACTTGGAGCACAGGGACGGCTGCAGCTGGGGATTAGCATTCCCATTGTCCTGCTCCATGGACCATGGAGAAAAGGTGAGCTCCAACAACAGGAAAGGCTGATCCTAGAATTGCAGGCAAAGAACTGTGAGGCTTATGTAAAGCCTTTTAATCAGCATAGTCTAACGGAAGCTTAATTGAACTGGACAGTGGCGAGCTGACAGACATTGCTTGTTCGACAGAGAAGTTTGATTTTTGTTCAGCTCGTTGTCCAATGATGCACACGAGGGAAGGGGCTGCCACATGAGCTGCTTGTGTGAAGGAGGTGGGGAAATGCTGCAGAGGATGGGGCTGTGGGTTTTCCAGTCGTCAACTCCTTCAGGCTCATCGTCGCTGACCCGTCACAAGGTCCTTAATGACAGGTTCAGCTATTGCAAAATAACAACCGGGGCCACATGCAAGCAGACTCCTGGCTGTGAGGCCCAGTTGGAGCACGCTCACCACGATAGGTGTGAACTGAGGCTTTTCATCTAGGTCAGATTCTGCACGTGGGGGTCTGTGCATGTGGGCTCTGTTCCCTTGGAGAGAGCTCTCTCTTGGGGTGCAGCACTGGAGGTCAAGTGGCTCAGAATCTGGAGTGTGGCAGGGGTCTCCCTCAGCCTCCCAGTCACTAGAAGCAACTCAGACTTTTTTTGTGGCTACTATAAATGGTGGTAACAAACTCCTGTTATTTTCTGCCCTACCTGTCTGCGAGCCTTTGTGTGTGTGTGGGTGCTGAGCTGTCATTAGCAGCAAAGGTGACGGTACTGGTTCTGATACAGCTGAAGGTCTTTCTTCTGTTACTGCTTATGGATTTTCAGGACTGTTGATCCATTTCTAATGTCTTTTAGTTTGTTTAAGAGTCCATCAGGGCCTGTTTGTTAAGGACTTCATTTCCTCCATAGTACCTGGAGGAAAGTCTGTACTCCAGACACTGGACCTCCATCTTCCTGACCCACTAAAAGAACTCCTCTTTATTTTTTAAGAAGAACCCGCACCCTTGTGGAGTCACACTAAAAGGGAAAGGAACTTAATGTCTGTACTACACTGCTTGACCAGTGCTTTCTGCAATGAGATAAGGAACTAATGCACTGTTTCTGGGTTGCAGCTTAAAGATAAGCACAAGCAGACTGGAGGCAACGTGGGAGCTATGGAGGAGCTGGAGAATGCCTTCAGCTTGGCTGAGGAGTCCTGCCCCGGCATCTCTGACAAACTGATAGCACACATGGTGGAGCGGGTACAAAGGTGGGTGTCCTCTGGAGCGTGAGCTGGGGTGGAGCCAGCAGCAAACCGAACCATTGTCACACTCCATCACTGTGTTAAAGGTTCATACTGAGCAGGCAAGGCACACAGAAAGTAAATATTGATGATGGCTGACCTAGTAGTTCCTAAGTCACTTATTTTAACTGCTTTTCAGTTAATGGAAGCAGTTCTTCCTGCCTCAGAAGTCCTTTCTCACACTGAACTGGTTTTGTGGTGTAGGTGAACGTTGCAGAGCACAGGAAGATGCTGCTGTTCACCTTCATCTTGCACATATGTGTATATATATGTATATACGTGTATATATATATATATATGTATATGACGTCCTACTGATCCCATTACCCAGGTAGTGAGGACTATGCAAAATGTCATTGGGATCACTTCTGGAATCATGAGTACCTGTTTCATTGCAAGGAATGTGCTTCACAGCACGACGTGCAGCCAGTCACTCTGCTTGCCCAGCTTCAGGTAGCAGGAAACTATTTGTCCTGAAGTGAATTGCTTATGGAGCCAGTGAAGGAGCGCAGTCTGGTAGAATTCAGTTCTTTTCCATCAAACTTGCCTCCGCTGCTGGCACCAAGTTCAGTCACATCTGTGTAGGGCAGGCACCAGTGTCAGATCCTGATCACAGGTTTATCAGGCTTTGTTTAACATTAATTTGGCTTTTCTCCCTTTCCCAGCAGGCTATCGTAAATCTCGCCCTTTCCACACTAGCAGAGAAACTTAACTTCTTGCTGGTCAGAAGGCTGGAAGTGAAGTGTTCTGCTGTATGTGTGACCAAAGGAGCCATTCTGTGCTCTGATCACTAATGTAAATACAACCCAAGCTTTACAGTCTTTACACCCTTGAACTTGGGCTTTCTAAGCACTTATTTCTGACGGGTTTAAGCTGTCGTAATTTGTGCCTTGTAGCTCAAGTATCCATCAGGTGCTGTTAAGCAAACAGCCTGAGATATTGAGAACTGAAAATACTGGCCATCCTTGACGCTTGCTTTCTGTTACCAAGTCACTCAAGCTTTCCAGCAAATATGCTCTGGGTCTGTTTAGGCCCCTCATCAAGAATCACTTAAAGTTGGGAAGAAAATGCTCTTGTCTCATCTGATTGAGCCACAGAGGTCACAGAAAGCATCCTGGTGATGCCTGCAAAACTTCAGCCTCCAGCTGAGCAGGAGGGACTCTCAGAAGTGCACTGGGGGCTCTGCGGGGCAGCTGCCTCAGCGTCATTCGTTTCTCTCAGCCTAGAAGTGGCACAACTGGACAGCGCAAGGGACTGGTTGTGTGGAGGTTTGCAAAGCCTCAGAGGGCCTGGTTGGTTTCTTACTGTAAAGCACTAGAGCTCAGAATTTCTTATTAGCCTCAAATTGAGTTTTAAAGGCATAAAAAAAGTGCCCCCTTGGCTTTTTGTGAAATTGCTGTTGTTTTCTTTCAAAACTTCTTTATCTAGAAAACTGGTAGCGGCAATGGGAGTGGGGACAAACGCATCCAGGCTTCCCTTTTCGTCCACGGCGCGCGGGGGCCGTCTTCCAGGCGAGGGCTTGAAGCGGCCAGCAGTGACCCCTTCCACCCGCTCTTTCTTGCAGGTTTTCACACAGTCGGAACCACCTGACCTCTGCCCGCTGACACTGACGTTCCCTGCTGCTGTTCCGAGGGGGCAAGGATTTTTTTCCAGCTTCATAAGAACTACATCTCTAATCCAGACCACCATCCGCTGTCGGGTGTAACGCTGTGTTACGGACTCCAAGGCATTTCAGAGCCTTCATATTCTACGTGTTTCCATGATAACCCAGGATGGGGTTTGCAATGCAAGTACAATTTAGACCTTTTGCGGAACCCGAGATGGGTGGTCTAATTGTTTTTACAAATGTAATCAATGCAGTTTTTAATTGTTTCCCTATGGATGTATCTGTTTTGGCTTGGTTTGATTCACAGCTTGTTATTGGTAAATGGCTGGCTGCTGGGAAAGAGGGAGATTCTCTGCCATTGAGATGCATTTCAAAGGCGAGTCTGATGGGTTTAGCCTCCTGCCCTTCCCCAAGAAGTGTTTCTGAGCAGTCGTGTGTGAGTGCAGGTATATTTGGAAGCTCTCCATGTGTCACAGCCTCTAGGAAAGTCAGAGCAGCTCTCCAGTTGTTCTGGAGGATTGCTTCAGCTCCTTCACACACAAGGAACAAAAAGCTTTCAAGTACAGCAGCAGCTGAGCTAATAGGCTGCTGCTCTTCCCCAGCTTGTCATCTCACAGGAGGATGGGTTTGCTGACCGTGCTCTCTCTGGCTCTGGGACATCGTTCTGTGTTAGGCCTTGGTTCATCTCATTCCAGCAACAGCAGAACTTGCCTTGGGTGGCCAAGGACTGGAGGGCAAAGTGGTTACATTTGGTTTGGGAGCTGGTGGAGTTCCTGTCCTTGCTGCTTTCTGCTACTGAAGCAACTGGATACGCAGGTTTTGGCAGTCCTGGTCGCTGAGCTGAGCAGACACCAACTGTGTGTGCCCAAATGTTGCAGAAGGATTAAAAAAAGGGGGCTGAGGGGGAACACAACAGTCAAAGGCGCTGACAAGGCTTCAGGTCGGAAGGCAGATGGCCATTGCGCAGCAGGTACCTGTTCTCTACAGAAAGGTGTAAATGGGATGGTGCAGTGGTATCCCTGTGGTGTGGTGGGGTTCGCAAAAGCTGGTCTCGGCCTCCATCCCCTTCTCAGCTTTCCCTTTCTGGCTCTTCTTTCAGTCTGGGATCTAAACTCGTTAAAGCCAGGGCTCTGCTCCAGTTCACAAGCTGCAGTGGTGTTCGCTAGCAGAGAAATTAAGAGCATCTGCTGCCGCATTGGCTGCTTAAGGAATTCCGGTGGAGCCATCCCCAACTAGCTTTGCTTTGTGTAATACTAGTTTGTAAAGCAGATCTTTAATTCAGGTAAATGCACAGATCCTAAATCTGTACTTTAAAGGTCTAGAACAATAGACTTAGGAAAATAACTTATTATAGCTGGTTGCTTAGAGACCTGCTCTCTGATTGTAAAGATATTCCCATTAAGTCAGCAAGACCTTAGATCTTCAGCTCTTTCTGTCTGGGCATTTGTGTGTGAATGATGTGGCTCACCCCAAAGCCACGGAGAACAAAAGCTGTAGCTGTTCAGCATTTTTTTTAAAATAGGAGGCCGCTTTGTTAGTAACAAGGCTTGGGTTTTGGTACTGTGATTCAGACCTGCAGATGGTAAGTGCTGGGCTAAAAGGACCACGCATCCCCTCGTCCTGGTGTGCAGTGTTTAGCTCGTGGCTATCCTCTACCCTTCCTCTCTGACGGATAAATGCAGGCTCAGCAAGCCCCATCAGCTCATCCGGTGGAGAAGAGGTGCTGCTGTTCGGTCTCGCTGGAGATCTGCTGCAGGGTGGCGTCTCTGGTGAGAACCATCTCAGAGCCTGTGCTTATGAAGAACAGAACAAACCCATTTGTTGTCCTCAGAAGCAGGAGTTAACATATAGACAAGAAAAGTATGGAGGTGGAAGGCAGAGGCTGCAGTCCAGCAGGAAGGCAGCTGAAGGGCTTCTGCTGCTTTTAAAGTTGCTGTTCCTGACGGTAGCAAATTGTGTCAATAAGGTACCTTGTCTTACTACTCATGTGCACTGCAGTGTAATGAGTAAAGTTTTTAAAGGAAACAATTCCCACAAACTTCATCCAGTATTCAAAGCAACAGTGGTTTTAGTTTTTAAAAACATTGAAAGGGATCTGCCACTTTCAATAAAGTAACAAAACAAATGAGGTTGGTGTAACTTTGTATCATTAGGGAAAAATGTATTTCTTCAAGCTGTACTGTTTGTGCTGCCTACTTGGTCTTCCCTTGTACCTTCCTGCCTCAGTGACCTGTTTAAATACTTCTTGTGCAAGGAGGGCATTCAGCTGTACTCTGGAGAATGCTTTGGTGCAGTTTTTGCTGGAGTTTGTTGATTGATCTGCAGTGTTTAGACTCCGTTTTGACTGTAAAAGCTGATACCAGGACACCTCTGCCCTCATCCTTCTCCCATTGCAGTTGTGAGAGTGACCAAGCAGGGGCCCAGGCTGCCCAGAGCTGTGGTGGAGTCTCCATCCTTGGGGTTGATCAAAATCTGCCCAGACATGGTCCTGGGCACCCGGCTGAGGGGTGGCCCTGCTTGAGCAGGGGCTTGGCCCAGGTGATTTCCAGCAGCCCTGCACTGTGGGCATGTGACTGCAGTTACAGGATAAACACTTTGGAGATGCCACTTTAAGTGTGTGTTTAAAACCTTGTGGGTGCCTGTCCTTGCTCTATACTAGGGACTGCAGTGATAGGATGAGGGGTAACGGCTTTAAACTGAAATAGAGGAGAGGTAGATGAGACATGGGGAAGAAATTCTTCACTCTCAGGGTGGTGAGGCCCTGGCCCAGGTTGCCTGGAGAAGCTGTGGATGCCCCCTCCCTGGCAGTGCCCAAGGCCAGGTTGGACAGGGCTTGGAGCAGCCTGGGCTGGTGGGAGGTGTCCCTGCCCATGGCAGGGGTTGGACTGGGGGGGCTTTGAGGCCCCTTCCCACCCAAACCACTCTGTGATAAAGTTGAAGGTCACAGTTGGTTCTGCGATATCAAGCCATGAGGTCCCAAGAGCATGGGTTTGTCTCTTCCCTTAACGTTACCTCCTGCTAAGCAAGAACTAACACTTAAGGCCCAGGTGTATTCTGCTCTTTCCTCATGCTCGTTAAGGAAACTACTCATAAGTGTAACAAACACACAAGAATACTCCTGCAAAGTTCTGGTAAAGTCAAAATCCCACATGGTATTTCACAGCAGAACCCATACGCCACTGAAATCCTCCTCTGTTTGAAAGCTTGTAAGGTGAGAGGTAAGCGGTTTTGCCAGGAGCAGTGAAGTTTCTGGCTTTTGTAGCCCGTGCTCCTACATTTTAAATGCAGACACATTTGAGTTTGGTCTTCTCCACCCAAGAAGGGATTTCTGCTGCCTGCGCCCTTCTCAGTTTCTTCTCAGCTAACGCCAGAGGCTCCTTCAGGAGGAGACAGCACGCTCATCTTCAACATAGGAAGTACTGAGCTGCAGTTAAGCAAGTGAGCAGCTAAAGGGTCGTATGCTCCTTGACTGCCCAAAAACTCTTAAGGCAGGACTCCTGCTCAGTGCATCTCCCTGTAACAGGGGCTGGAACAGAACTGTTCTGCTGCACAGAGGTGTTGGGGGGGTAACAAAAGCGTAGGTGTTCAACAGCCTGGATTGGCCGCATAAGTGCCCAGACAGGCACCAACTTAACCCTCAGAGTGCAGCCTTCCACTGTGTCCTTTGATCACTTTTTAGGTGTCAGAAGGTATTTTCTTGTGTTAACAGCTAAAGTAGCATTCCCTGGGATAGGAGACAGAAAAACAAGTGGCAAGGGAAGAGACTCGGCTGGAGCCTGCAAGGGAGCGTACAAAAGCCGAGCCTCTGCATTGCGGCTTGGACTGTCCCTTCTGTCCCCTGTACCACCCGGTACATGTCGGGCTGATCTTCAACACACAGGAGTATGGAGATTGACAGCTGATTTATGGAGGTAATTTAGACAAGGCCTAGCTGATGTTAAGAGTAAGCAGAAAAAATAAAAATTAGAAACACCAGGACCAAATGCCAGGCTATTGCACCCCAGGCAGAAAACACCATGCCTGCAGAAACACCCGTTCCTCCTGCTCGCCTGTCCTTGTCACGCCTGGCTGTGGGCCAGGTCTCCTCTCGTAACACACACGCGCCAGAGCACACCAACAGTGTGGAACCTCGGCACTCGGTGCTGAGGAAAAGCAAATGCTGCGGCGCAGATGCTGCCCGTCTTCCCAGGAGCATCGCCATGGCTGGGGACGGGCTCAGGAATAAGAGGCTGACATAGTTTTATACCAAGATGCTATTTACTTTCAACAGTCATATTCAGCTGCATTATAACATAGCTAGTCAATCCACACGTGTACACCTGCAACAGTTACTTTTAAAAAAGGAAGACACTAATAAATTAAGTACATTTAACTTACACGGGACAATGATTGTTGTGACAGCGGTAGTGAAGGCTGGATCTGCAGTCACTCCTGAAGGCGTCTGGAAAATCCCTCTGGAGCCCCCTCCCTGCAGTCCTCATCTGCACAGGACCTGAAACAGCTTCGGGGAATGCACACGGCCTCTGCACTGCCCGTTTTCCCAGGATCTTCACATTCCTCCATCCTCTCAACACGCAACACTTTCTTTTTTCTTTCACTACACCACTTCTTTGTTCCTTCTTCTAATACACAAATACTTTTCTAATATAGAAGCAGAGTCCCTAGAGCCCATCAAAGCCACGTCCAACAGCATTTTGTGGCGCTTAGCTTACTTCAGTCCTTCTGTGGAGGCAACCAGAGGTGACAGCTTTACAAAAACAGAACAAACTGCAAACAGTCCAGATTTAATACAGAGACTTTTAATAGAGTCCACAGACGCTAATGCTCCATCTGGAATCCAGTGACTTTTACACCTTCATGAGAAATGGAAGATGGATTCCACCCCAAATTTAAGAATAGGGATTTTCAGAAGTCTTTTGTGTGATACAAGCACAAGCAACAGTGACTTTCAGAGAAGCTGTTTCTCCTGCATTGCTTAAATGCCTTGAGAACATCACCCACATCAGGGCGGAGTGCGTTTGCCATCCCATGCCTTAAGTAATGCCTACTACAGGATAAAGAAACTCGAGCTGTGATAGGAGAACGGCGATTGACCCTCTCAGCGTGTGCCACAGCCAAGCTCCGAGTGAAAACCATGCACCCTACCTGTACCAACCCATGATACACCAAAACCTCAGCAGAGGTTCAGTCTTCCTGCTGCCCCTGGAGAATAATTGCTGCCACAGCAGTTCCCAAAGAGCAGCGTTGTCCTCCAAGAGCTGCAGTTTCTGTTCAAAATGAACTGTGTTTAAGCTGGGGCTCCCTCATTAGTCTGAGATGGCTGTGCCAGCAGGTTGACATTAACAGCAGCAAGCTGGCAGTTGTAGAGCCGACGATGCCGAGCATCAGCGGACAGGAACTTCGGGGAGCCAGCATGCCCCAGCACCAGCAGCTGTGAGCCAGCTGCACCCTGGCAGCTGCTGCTTTCCTCCCACAGACACTGACCGTCCAGTCCAAATGTAAAAACAAGGTGGCAATTGCCCTCAGGGCAGGCAAGGGTGTTACTGTACAGGTACAACTGGAACAATAAACCTTCCACGAAGTGTGCACACCAGAGCTCTGCGGTTGTTAGGGTCTCTCTAAGTAGGTTCAGCCAGAACAGACTCGACCCTCTTCCATGCCATTGGGAATGGATGTGACCCCGTCTGCAACTCCCTCGCTCCCACTTTCCATACCAGGTGGAAATGAGCCTCCTGGTTCTTTGTTCAACTCCAGACACTCCCGTTTCCACCTGCCTCTTTTGTTGGTGTTTTCAGCAGAGATCCAGCTCTGCCCCACTTCAGTCTCGGTGAGCGTCCTTCTCATCCCTTGGAAGCAGCAGGCTCGACCTGGCCGGAGAGCTGGTGGCTCTCTTGATCACCTCCATCCACCTGGTGAGAAACGACATGAGAAATGCTTGGCCCCTCACTGACAGATGCATAACCGTGTCCTTCGGTTACGAGCTGTACCCCTTTCACCAAACCTCACCAATTTTCTACCTTTTAGAACTCTTTCAGGAAATTAACTCTTCAAATGAACGGCTTGAGATGTGAGAAATGCACTGCAGCACACAGCTGCCTGTCCAAGAAACAGCTCCACAGTGCTTTGAGCTCCAGAGCGGTCTCACGGGAGCACACCATTCTCTTGGAAGTACACAGAAAGCATTCACCAAGGAGGACAGGCTGACAAAATACTGCCTTTAATCAATGGACTGCTTTTCTTACAATAAATGACGTAACAGACTTGCTCATATGGAAGAAGGCAAAGCAAGACAAACATCCACTGTGAATTAGCCATTTTTTCCCCAAAATCACTATATGAGCCCAGTGGATTAAAGAGCACAACTCTGCTCGCTCTGTACACTGCAGGCAAGTGTGGGACACCTTCCCAAGAAAGGGGAGAGTACGTGACACCTCAATAAAGCCGTACTCCAAAACCACCAATACCATCCCACATGGCAGAAAGCAGTGTGAGGGTTTTCAGCAGCTAGCGGAACAGCAAAGCTTTGCACATGTTTGTATGTGATGGATTTTAGACGCTGAGCAGAATTACAGAGAAAGCAGCAAGGTGAAAAGCAGCGCTGCACGTGCTGCTCTCAGCCTTGTGTTGTAGCTCCCGTTTCCAGAGATTGGGAGGAAAAAAGAAGCATCCTTACCAGAACTCTCATTAACCCAGAAATCTGATTTGTGAAACCTAATGGGGCTGAGCACTTGGACTAGGAGGTAATGAGGAGCAAGGAGAGGGCTCTGGATGATCAGCCAGTGCATTCAAAGCATGTTACACCAGGACAGAGAGAGACGACAGAAAATTACCTCTCAAAGGTGTATTTGCTCTCAGCCCTGAAGAAATACACGTGGGACTTGAACTGCAGCTTGAAGACGTAATCCTTCTGAATGCCGTCTGCCTCCACGGGGGAGCTGACTGTGTAGCCGAGCAGCGGGAGACTGGCCAAGGGGTAATCGTCCTGGAAGAGCCCAACAGCCCGGTCCTTAGCACGAGGCATCCCCTCTCTGGGACTCCAAGCACAGACCTGACGTGAATGTTTAAAACACCCCTCCCAAAAGAAATGTGCCCTCCAGACAAGAAGCCTGAACCAAATGAACCCAGTTTATGGGTTAATGAGATGAAAAGGCACAGGCTGCACTACAGCACGGCTTGTTACCAAGCAGGCACTGAAGGCACCATAAGAAATCCCCAGTGTCTGTTCCACTGTGCTGAAACCCAGGAAGGAGAGAAATGGGCAGAGCCTGATCAAAAGCCGCTGATTCCTCACCTCCGTGAGTCACTGCACGAGGAGGCGTTTTCCCCTTCCTCTCAGGTTAGTGCATCAACAGAACTGGAAACACTGATTAAATTCTGCAAGAAGGGCCCGTGGCCTTACAGAGACCTGCCTCATCACAAACTAGCTCCTCTTCCACTTGCTCTCCTTCAAATAGCAGTGAGCTGCACCCAGAGCAGAAAGCCAAGGACCCCCAGGTTCCCCCCAATCCCCAAACGTGTTAAGGACCCTCAGCTCCGTTTGCTCACCTGGTGCGTTTTGTAGAAGAACAAGCAAAAGTTGGTGAAGACGACCCAAAGTTTCTGCCAGCCATTGCTGTTCTTGAACTTTCTCAGCAAGTACCCGGAGAGCTGGTTCTAGTGCAGAAG
>NW_010167194.1:25015-59542 GCF_000695765.1 Mesitornis unicolor
GAGAGCCACCGTGAGCCCAAGGTCCTTCAGAAAAAGATGACAGCTGCCGCAGATACCAAGCTTAAGGCTGCTGCCATAACCTCTCCTGCCCTTGCTCTCGTGTTGTGAAACGCCCCCCAGATATTTCACACGGTGACCACCTGACTTTGTATCTTGAGTCTGCTAATTCAAAACTATCCTCTTATCAACAAATTAGTGATTGGGTGCTGCACTGACTCGTCCCTCCAGCAACCGCTCTCCTCTGCAGCCAGTCAGGGGAACAGTGACAGCCATGAAGGCGCTCAATCCTTCAGCCTCCCCTTTTTTACGTGCCCAAAACTCACGTAGCACGCCCTGTGTGAGAAGGGAAATAAAGCAGAAGAGGAAACAGAGGGTGCCAGAGTTGTGGACGAGCTCCACGTGCAGCTACGCGAAGCCAAGCCCAGCGTGGCAAGCAGGCTGCGGGGAAGCTGAGCACGGCCGCCTTGGAGTCAGAGTCACCCAGCGCTTGTGTGGCGGGGTAAGGAAACCTATGGCACGGGATGACAGCAAATGGGTTTTGTAATTAGAGAAAAAGCCTGAATACGCAGCAGATTTGCACAGAGAACCATTTTGGGAAGCAGAAACAGGAGGAAATCCTGTATCCACGTGGCGATGTTACAGCTCTGCCACTGGCTGGGGCATCCTCCTGCGGGGGCTCGCTGGGCAGTTACGGAGCGAGCAGCAGTACATTTTCCTTGGCATCCCATGGCTCCTCCCCACCAGTGCAGAACTTGAGAGGCGTTTTTACCTGGATCATGCACAGGTAATCAGACAGGGATAGGCTCTGGTTCCGGTACCAACAAACATGGGTGATTGTGTTGGGCCGTTGGGTCTGGCCCAGCAAATAGCGAGGAGGAAGCTCTGGAGAAACAGCAAGAGAGCAGAAAACTGAGCAGAGAAAAGGGGGAGAGAAAGAGAAAAACAGATCGTTAGGATAAGAGAAGTGATGCGAGAAAGGCGGCTGTTAAAGGAAAACGGATCGTGAAAAAAATGATGGTGTTAGTACATGGAGCAGATGAAAGCGAGATGGAGCTGCAGGAACACACATGTTAAATCCCAGAGCCTCCGCAGGGTGGTCTCACTTTTCGGGTACAGAACAGCAAGAAAGAGCCTCTCCCAAGGGCATCAGCAGGGAAAGGAAGGCTCGGCCCTCCCATAGAAACCCCTGTCTTTCCCAGCTGAAGTGTCCAACCTCTGGACCCAAAGCCAAGGCAACACCTCCAGGACTTGCTTTACTGAGCTGATTGATGAGGTCTTTACAGCACAAAAACCCAGGAGCTTCACTGCCCAACTCGTAACTCCTTCCATGAAACAAAAGGTGCCTTAACAGCAGGGCAGGGAAGGTCGGGAGGTACAAATACATGGACGCAGCACCCACCCCCACTGCTGTTTGTCCAGTTCATGATCTCCTCTCTCTCTTCATGGTATTTAGGGTCCTTCCCACTTTTGGAAGTCTTCCATAGCACACCAGCCACAAGCAAGCTGTCCTACCCAACTGACCTTGCCAAACTGCCACCTAAATCTGCAGGATTCAGCACCAAAACACACCACCAGTGCTGCTGAGCGGTAAGACCCAAGGCCAGCAGCAGCTCCGCAGGCACAGAATAAATCTCTGTTCAGCATAATGTGACACTGCTATAAAATGGCCCTTCCTAACACTTGCTGCCAGCGAGGGACAGGCAGAGGAGCCAGATCCACGCTGAACTTTAAGCACTCTTAATTCTAGGTGAGTAACCTAGAACTGTCTAAACAGACAGTATCTAACCAGAGCTCAGCACAGCAGACTCAATCTCTACAGGAAAGTATCACGGACAGGTGAAATCCTCCAGCAAGGCTGCTGACCCCCAAAGGAACAATTCAGGCCTCAGATATCCTGGGTTTCTTTTACAAGTTCCCTCCTCCGGCGCCTTTGCCGAAGCAAAGCCCTGCTGGAAGGAAAGCGGAGCGCGTGTGTGCCAACACACAGACATGCACCAAGAGGAGTGAGCATGCAGCGGCCTCTCCGCGGCCCGCGCTCTCCCGGAGATGCTGCGAAGGCAAAATGGGAGATGGAGTGGAGGCTGAGTGAGCCAGGACGGACAGAGTGAGACGGGAGAGCTGCGCCCTGCGGGTACCTCGACAGCCACACTGTGGTCCGTCATGGAGACGCTGGTGTTGCGGTACCAGCACACGTGCATGGTTGTGTTGGCACGGTGGTGGCTCTGCCTGTCCAAGGAGCTACGAGAAGAGTGTATGTCATCTTCGGACTCCTGCTCTAGAGAGACCTCGTCAGAGGATCCTGGGGGAGGAGAATTCAGCAGCGGTTTAAGAAAAGTGTGCAATATAAAGAGCAAGAGAAGCAGGGATTTCTGAGAAAAACCGTTTTCTCTTGCAATGGTCCAGTTTTAAAATACCTCGACTTGAATTTGTTACACAGCTCCTAAAGGCCGCTTAGAGGAGACCATTTTGGCTTTCATTACTCAGCTCTGCTTGGGGTAAGTGACCCAATACCGTGTAAAACAAACAAAAATCCCCACACTTCATCAGCCGATTCCTAGTGAGGATATCTTAGTGAGGAAGAGGAAGAAGAGCTGTATTTCAGTACATCCGTAACACCAGCAGAGACAGGCACAAGAATGCTGAGCTATTAAAAAAACTTGCTGGTCTCCAAAGACACCAAATTTCTGGACAAGAAAATACATATGTTTTTCTCAATTTAACCATGTGTAAGAGTTGAATAAGGACCTTATAAAATAACAATTCTGCCACTGGAGTATCTCTGCTGCATTTAAAGCTACAAGGAACATGGGTGTAGGAGAATAAGCAAATTTCTTTTGATTAAAACACAATAAAAGCACTATAACTCTCCATTACCATATGAATTATAAAAATATTCCATTTATGTCATCAAATCCACAATAAGGCAAAATGAAAAAGACATGAGAAGTGATGCTTTTTAAGAAGGCAGGAAACCCCACTTACTGTTGGAGCGATTGCACACTGAGTTCTCCAGTAGCATGTCAGATTTCTCTGTAGATTTCTTGGCCATTTCAATCGCCACGTTTAGGTCTTCCATCCACTTCCCCATCTCCAAGCGGGTGCTGCAAGACAAACGGCGTGGATGGAGACCACCACCCCAGCCCAGATTTGTTACAGAGCACTGGTTTGCTGAGGGAAGGCACAGGTCACTGCCCAATACAAGCAGCAGTCCCTTTCATTAAATAAATACAAAGCATTTTGGAGATGGGTGGTATGACCATAGTGGAAATTATTTTTGTCAAGTAGAAGGCAACCTGAAAGACAGCTCATCTTTTAAAGGGGATACAGGATTCACCTTCCCTCTGAGGCAGGTGAAACACAGCGTGCAGGAAGATGAGGACTTCTTCCACCCCCCAGTCTCCATTCGGGGTTACGTGGCTCATGCCAGGATTACAGGGTGAGAGCTTTACAGGTCACATCTGTGTATCTACAGCCACAGGGATGCAACAGCATGAGATTTGCTTTTACATGTGGCCACACGGCCGTGGCATTTCTTTAAAACAACCCTTGAACTATTTCTGAGTTCTGACAAGGTAAAAATTATATTTCTTTTTCCCAATTTAAGAACCTTTCATGCACTTCTTGATTCACAGCTGCTGAGAAACAATTGATCCTTAAAACAAATGGGAATTTTCAGGTGTTAGGCTGGACTTAAAAGTTTTGCTTGCTGAATACATCTGCATACCGAAAAGTATTGGTTCCTGTGCCACTACACATCTGATTTACAAATATTCAAGTAATGGTTATTTTTCAAACAGTAAAAAACCCTACACATTTAAGGTTAAGATTTAGTGCTCCCGCCCTGCATTCTTACCGTACTCAACTGCTGCTGCCTTTTGGGGAACCTGCAGAGGGACAATATCTCCCTAAGCTGATCCTGAGAGAAGAGGTGTAGTAGACATCCTAGGTGTATTTCAGGTATAAAGTAAAAAAAGACACCAAACTCACTGCACAGAGACAAGTCACTGAAAAGGGATTTGTTTTCTCTCCAAATCAGCCTTTAATTTTTCCTCTCCCTTCCCAGCTTCCTCCACGAGATCCATACAGGAACCTCCCCTCCTTACATCCAATTGCACATTCTGGATTTTAATTATTTTTTAGGTCTCTAAAATATTTGTATGTTTAGATTTTCTTTAGTCTCCTGCTTTACAGCAGTTGTTTAAAGGACGACGCTGGCAACTCAGCAAACCGGAAACTGATACGAGGACAATGTTACTGGTGCTGCTGGGTGTTTCCTGGTGAGATAAACCACTCCTTCACCATACACAACGCTGATAAAGGAGTTGGGAAGCATCCTGTGTTTGGTTTGAAGTTGTGCTTTCCAGAGGACACATGAAACCCACACAATCGATCGATTTGATGGTTGGATGTGATGACCTTAGAGGTCTTTTCCAGCCTTAATGATTCTACGATCAGTAACTCTTTGAAGAAGGTATCTAGCGAACCTAGAGGCAACTGAGGAAAAGCAGCATTACCTTGCTGCCACCACGATGGTTTTTTGTGCCGAATAGATGGTGAAGCAGTGCGGGACAGCCCATTCGTTCTCACTCTCCTCCACCTGCAGAAAAAGAAGAGGTTTTTCTCATCACTACTCAGGGTGACTGATAAACCCTGAAACCGTCCTCCTCGGCTGGCTGGGAATTTGAGTCACAACCAAAAGGATTACAACCCAGTTGCAGTAAGTGCAGAACAGCTACTCCGTTATGAATGCCACCTACTTGGACTCTATTTTGGCTCTATACAATAACCTATATTGTGCGTTTCTACCGCCACGTCTCTAGCAGCACAGCACCACATCCAGTGGGGCAAGAAAAGGAGGGTTCAGAGCAGGACTGAGGTCATTACTTACCGGTGGGTCGAGCACTATCAGCTGCAAATCAAACACAGAAAGAACAGTCCCGTTAGCAGAGGGGAGGCGGGAGGGCTGACTGCACGCCTACACGCGCTCATGGGGAAAAAACACCAGGACAAATCCACGTGTCCAGATCAGCCTCTCACAGCAGCATGAAAATGAATACTCAAAAGGTCGGGCTCTGGCTGTTTTGCTAATGTGATGGAAGGAAGAAGCCCATCACCCACAGATGAGTCTCTGTCTGGGGCACATGAAGGTCCAGGCCACCACCAGCAGCACCGCAGGCTGCTGCCACTGGCCTGGGAGCAGCTCGCAGCTTTGATCCCTGTGCCCTGAAGAAACGCCTCAACCTGCTTAAGGCAAAGTCCTCTCCTCACTGTGGTGAGGCACCGTGGAACCACTTACCAACATGCCATGCAGGGGAAGGTGTCCGTGGATTTTGAATTGGTTTGTCCCTGTAACCCCTTTGCTTGTGTACAGCAACATATCTGAGAACTGGAAGAGGCAGAACAAATACAGTCAATATTCTGAAGGTAGGGCCAAGTATTTTTTTTACATATTTTTAAAAGTCTGTTGTTTTAAAGGCACTGTAGATGCAGGAAAAAACGCCACTTTTCACTCTTTTGTTTGTTTACAGGAGAGGCAATTAATTTAAAAATTCTGTTAAAACCACCTGCCGCTAAGGAAACAAGCTGGACAGACAGTACTGTCACAGCCACGCTCTACCTAAAAGCCCTCAGAGCTGATTTTCATCACAAGCACATGAAAACACACTTTTATGACAACTTTATCTTGAAGACTTGGGGTTCAGGAAAACCAGAAGCAACACCCACCAGAAAGAACATCCGCTGCTGCAAACCCTTCTTAGTGAGCTTATACAAGCAACCTTCCCGGATAAACTCCTGTAGCAGAAAAGAGAAAGTTAGGCAAAGCTTGATCTTTCCCAAACCCAGAATTTGAATTTAATGATTCCGTTTTCCATCCCAGAGTACACAGATGTTGATTGGTGCCCAGCAATGACCGCTAACAGATTAGTTAAGCGCCAAATGACACCTTTCCTTCTGGTTTCTAACAGGAATCAGCTCCTTGCTGCAGCCAGCGTTAAAATCAATGAAGCAAGAGAAGGAAAAGGAGCAGAGTCCCTGTGGGTCACCTATTCACTTACATCCCACCGCAGTGATTGCCATAGCATCCCAAAAGCATATGCGGTGCTCCTGTACTTATGCCCCGTATATCTATCAAAAACAAAGAAACAAAAACCAAGCAGGAACTAAACAAACTCCTAGAAAAGCAGGGTCACTGATATCAGTTTCGCCCAGTGCCGTGGCTTTCGCCATCGCTACGCCCTCCGTGCGGTCTCAGTCCAGAGATCGCATCAGACAGACCCATGCAGAGCTGGTAGTGGATTACCAAGTACACGATGTACCACTTCCCAAACACAACTGTACCCCAGCGTACCCAGTACCTGCTCTACTGGAAACACCAAACTGGAGCCAGAGTCTAAGCAGAAGCATTTTTGATCTATTCCCTAGGACTTCACCAAGATCTCCATGAACGACCTCCATGGGAAATCCATGAAGACAACTACACAAAGCCTATACAGCCATTCCATAAAACAGAGAGGCAGCGATGGCAAATATGTGGTTGAAAGGCACTTCCTCAGCAATAAAACCAATAAAGGCTCTAAAAAGTGAAGCCAAGGTACATACCCGGCCGGGTGCCGTGAGATTATCGATCCCAATCAAGTCGTGCTGCAGCTCTGTCAGCTTCTGGAAGTTCTCCAGGCGGATGAGGCTGTGCTGCAGCTGCGATGTCATTTCTGTCACCTCCTTCAGCGCATCTGTAAGGAAAACAGCACTGAGGGGATCAGCACAGAGCAGACAAACCCAGGCCACCGATTTTATCCCTGGAAAATCAAATCTGAAGTTTAGAGCCAGATTTAGAACAGAAAAGAGTAGTTCAGTTGGAAGGGACCTACAATGACCATCTGGTCCAACTGCCAACCTCTTAAAGCACATTTTATGGCTACCTAGGGGCAAAATGGAGGCTAGCAAGCAACTTCAGAGTGCTTCCTATGCTTCTGAAGATTATTTGGTATCTCAGATTTTGCACACATAAAATGTATTTAACATGTAGCCAAAAGTAAATTAATAAATAAATGCCAACTCTTTCTGCCAAAGATCACTTTATAAATGAATGGAATTTACTATGTGAGCTTTTGACATAATAAAGCAATTATTTTTGGTCATATTTTTACTTAGAAATTACAAAGAGTTCCTAAAAAACATACTTTTTTCCTCACTAAAAAAAAGAGAACAAGGACTAATTTTCCAGCTTTGGCTGAAACATCAAGATCCATCAAGATTCCCATAAGAAAAAGACTTTCTGGAATGCCAGGAAAAGCATTCGTCCTATGCAAGGAGAACAGTCTACATCTAAGTTATCTTTTGCATTTTCCAAACTAGCAGTTAAGGCCATTTTCAGAGCCCTGCACCAGAGCACAGCAGGAGAGCAGTGAAACCTGGTACCAACAACCTTAAAGTAAACCAAAGGTATTTTTCAAACATAAGCTAATTTTTTTTGTTTTAAATTTTGTATGTACACGGGAATAGGTTCCCGCCTCACACATGTGGGGCTGAGCGCTCACTCACTCCGGCAGTCGGCAAAGTCCCGGTGCTCGGCTGTGTAGTGCTTGCAGAGCCTCCCCAGGATGAGCTTGTAGTGCATCAGCCTCTGGATGGGTTTGAGCAGAAAGGTGTTGAGGGGCAGGTAGCAAACCTTCTGCAGCTCAAACTCCTTATACACCATTTCCAGCTTCTTGAGGCGTTTAGTTGCTTTCTCCAGTTCCGTCAGGACCTCGTCGTGCTTCTGCAGGTAACTGGTAAACTCCTGTTGAATCACACCAAAAAAAATTACTTGGATCACAGGAAAAGAGTCTAAGAGATTTCACAGTGAATAAGAAAAAGCATTTAATCTCCTCTCTACTTTTGTCTCTGGCCATGGTTATACAATCCAAGATGGCATATACTGCACAGCACAAGCATAACTGTCCCATGAAGGCATTCTACGCCAAATCAAGGTGACTTCATTTCAGAAGATGCTACTCTGCAGTTAAAAATTTCATATTTTTGAATTAAACAACTTTATAAAAGTGTCTCCGTAGGAGAGAGCTTAAGTTGTGCAAATACAGAAGAAATGGTGAAGCTAATGAAATAATTTTTGTCTTCTGCTGAATAACCAACAACCAACCAACCTTTCCTCACAGCAGAAGTGGTTAACTAAAGTGTAGGTGGTTAAATAAGCAACAGTTGTATAAAGCCTTGCTGTAAATATTTTATTATGTTTTCTTTTTAATTTGTTTATCAACAATAATTGTTTGCAAGTCACTTCAAGTTTAGTGGAAATACGAAATGAAAAACTGAATCAGCATCTCCAAGAGTCCATTATTTTAAATCCTTTATCTACCTTTAGAGTACGCATGTTCCTGAGCATGACATCTCCAATGCGCTGATAATCTCCTTTAACGTGAGCATTGGTTTTTCCTTCCCTGAAACACACATAAAGAGATGACATAAGAAGGCACAGTACATGGGAGGTCAAGAAATTTCCATTTTCTCACTCTACCTTCCCCTGTACTTTAAGACAATCTTTAAGAGATGCTTCCCTGGTATCTGTGTATTTTAAGAACTGCTTTAGTAAAATCCAGGGAAGCGGTACTAACATTAATGCCTCCTCTATCCATTTTTATCCACCTGACATTCCCATTTCACTGTTTGGGTTAAAAATTTGGTACAGTAAATATGAAGCTGCAGAAAATAAAAAATACAAAGCCATGCTTAGAAATCTGAGAAAGGAACAGAAATTCATGTGTGTGGAAGTCCACTTAGGAGTTTAACCTCTCAGACCTCTGAATAAGTGCCATATAATAATAATAAACGTCATTGAAAAATGGGCTTAGCAAAATGTATTTAGTAACTTTTTTAAACTGTAATTTATTAAAAGCCTTTTTCCTTGATTCTATTTATGCAGAAATATCAGAGCAAATATAGATCAAGTCCAGTTATGATGTGAGGACACAGGAAAATGTTCCTCCGCTTGTTGCTTACGTGCTGCACTATGAACGCTTACCAGAGCGACAGCCTTTGCTCAATCTCTTTCAGAAAGCCTCGATGAAACTCATAAATTGGGTCTATGTTGGAGAAGAGTAGTGTCATCAGGCCCTCCGGCATCGCGTTCTCCTTGATGACTGCACTGCGAAACCACTGCCGGAAAAAATCATAAAATATGACAAAGTTTCTCTATTTAAGAAATTAATTGCTAGCACAAAAACTTCTGCTCCTGCAGCACTGAGGGAAGAGAAAGTGTGTGCACACCGACACAGGAGGGAGGAAGAAGACAAACTCAGAGAAGATGTAATCCGGGAAAGACAAAATGATGTCATTTTTTTTCCTTGGCAAACATTGCAAACACAAGGCTTATTATCGGTTCTGGGCACAAGCACGGTAACAGTTCCCATTACGGTCAATTACCCAGCAGCTGCCACAGCTGACCTTAAGGAAAAGGAGCTGGAAATTCAAGCTGTCCTCCAAACAAGGACTCAATGTGATGGAGCTATGGGAGCTAAGGACAGAAGTCCAGAGAAGATATCTGCTGTCCCACATGAGGGCCTACAGAGCAAGGAAGGTAACAGCCCCTGGCTCATGGACTGTGCTTTATCATAGGACTTCCTTTTTTAGTCACCTGGAAGAAATTCTGAGTTTTTTCCAAATTAAAAATTAAAGATTTGTTAAGAAAATGAAAAGCACTGAAGCAAGTTAAAAACCCTTACCACCGTAATAACTTCCAGGTCCTTTAAATATGTCCGTTCTGTAGCAAGAATCTCCTTTGCTATGAAGTATGCCTTGTCGGCTGGATAGCGCTGAAAGAATACACAATAAATATTAAAATAGAAATCCTTGATTTATTGCTAAGCACAAGCTCAAACCTTACCAGCATTCCCCCTTGCTGTGTGCAGGTGGAGCAGCTGATTACTGCAGGGCATCTCTGTACTCAGCATTGGATTCTCAAATACTGACTTTCCTATCAAATACTACTTCTATTTGAAGATTCTTAAAAAATTATGTCAGTTACATGAACGTCCATTTCAAAATGAAACGAACACTTCACATAAATATGAAAACAGTTATTCCAAATTTCCTGTTTTAAACACTTCTCTAACCAAACGGAGTACAGCAGATTCACAATACAGTCCTTTTCCAAAACTACTCTACCTCTGCTTACAGCTATTACTCAAATCCTTTAAAGATCATTTAAATTAGTTAAGAAAACAGCAAAAAAATCAAACTACGTCAGTTGTTGCCTGCATGGTTGCTCCAGGGCTGCTATTTAAAGAAAAGAGAAGACAGAATGGACATGGAAGCACAAAGGAACAAGATGGTGAATACAAGATTTTCTGCAGCTGCAGTGAACCAATATCAGAGTTGGCCTGAAAACATGCATTATTAAAAATCATGTAAGTAATATTAAGGAACGAGTCACATTTCAAGCTAAGATGCTGCTTTGCCTCCTTTGCTCACTATGCCGTGCTGCAGTTTTCTGCTAAATCCTCACCTGGTGAAAATAAATGAAACACTTGAGCTACATCAAAATTTGGCTTCCATCTCTGCCCCTCCCGAGGGTAACACAGCTTTGAAAACTTCTCCCTTCTCCCTGTATGTACCAAGTTAAAAAGTAATTTTCTTTTGAGAGATGCTTTGAGATGCCTTTCAGCTACTCAGTGCTTCCAAATCCTCCAACTCAATACTACTCATGGAGGAGATGTTTTCCTGGTTGCTCAGTCATAAATCTATTGAGCCCACCTTGGCCACACAGAATACAGGTGTGCATCCACAAATAATTAATTCTGAGAAACTCTCTATCCCTTTTTCAGGTTATTTTATGCTTGTTACTGTGGTTCCACCCATCAGCCCCCTTCCTGGGGGTACCAGAGGAGGTGCCTGGACATGCTTCCTTCTGTTCCCTCCAGAGCCAGCCTCTTCACTTTAACGTATCTACCTCAGGTACGTGGTGTCAGGGAACATCCTACTGAATCTTGGTATTTCTGATTTTTTTTCTTGGGTTGATTTCCCTGACTGCAGCCTCATAAACCCTCCACAACCTGTTGAACCTCAGTGGGTGCCCGTTTCCAACAGCCTCTTCCCAAAGGTTAGGGCATCATTTTTCTGACATCCCTGGAGCCCAAGGTGACACAGCTCTTCTCTCACCAGCTTCATCCTGTGCCACACGCCTGTCCTGCAACCCCCCGCCCAACACGTGCATCCACTGCCTTCATCCCTTTCCTCAGCATCACCTCTCCGCCACCATCTCACACCTATTTCAAGAGCTGCTTCACGAGTTACCCACAAGCGATGTGCACCACAAATCAAGTACATCCCTGAGAGCTTTGGCAGGGATCCTGCCCAGCCCCAGTTCACACCCTGCACTTCAATCCTCGCTCCAGTGCTTTTTCCCCACTCTCAGAAATATTTTTCGGGATTGTTTCTTCCTTAAAAACTTACAGAGCACAAAGGCAAGTGCAAACACACCATGCCCGCAACCTCACTTTCCATCACCTGCGTGGATAACATTTTTTGTCACCTTTGGGAATTCTGCAGGTTGCTATTTCATTGCCCTGCTCACTGAGTGCCAGCCTGAGGCACAGAGGATGCCCTCCATTTCCCAAGCATCTTCTCTTCCTTTCTCCCTCCTCACTGTATCATCACTTCCTGTTCACACTCTGAAGTTCTTGTCGCTCTCCAAATTGCTCCCTGCTCAAATTTACTGTCCTTAATTTTATCTTTTTTTGGTCTTACATCAGTCCTAACTGAATTCCCTGTGCTGAGTCCTGGCAGCAGACCCCATACCAGAAGCACCAAAAAGTGATCCAGCTCTCACAGCCCTGCCCAACACCTTCATTACTGCTCAGGCACCGCAAGAGGAAACAAAATCAACTTATGTCTGAAAAATATAAACACAAAACTCTCTGAGGACGCAGTCTGCCTACAAAGACCTACAACCACAGCAGGCATTGTCCTGCTTTGAGCTAAACAGAACTAATTCTCTATTCAGTGATTTTACTTCTTCAGTGAAGTCTCTTCTAAGTGACTGTACTTTCTGAAACTAAGAGCATGTTTTTCCAGACAGTGTTCATTTCTACAAGTGACAGCGCTTGATGTTTATAGTTACTATTAGGTATGGTATGTAAATAGAGCTCTTGCTTATACTTGTGCCTATGGAGACCAAGGCCACTGCTACATCATGGGTGCCATATTGGGGTGTCAAACCTGTGGAGAGGAGAAGGCAGGACAAACGACCCAAAACTGACCAACAAGGTATGTCATCCCACATAGGCCACACTCGGTATAAAACTGAAGGATCACGAGGGTCAAGACCCTTCCATGCTCTTTTTTTATTTTCTTCACTGCTTCTGCCACGGCTGATATCTGAGCAGAACTCTGCTGCTTCATCTGCCTTCAATCCCTATTCGTGCATTCTTGAATCCAGTTCCTGAATCCTGCTCCCACCTGCTGCTGGGTCTGGTCTGGGACTTCTCCAGTGTCCTGCCCCACAGAGCCTCTGGTGACATAATCATCACTGGGGGAAGATTTTATATTTTTTTTTATACATTAGTATATATTTCATTATTTTCCTAATTACATTATTATCCTGTAGTATTAATGTTATTGCTTCATTAAACTTGTTAGTTTTCTTTTCTAACCCGTAAGTCCTTCTCCCTTATTCTCTTTTCTCTTCCCCTTCTGGGGAGGGGAGAGGGGTTCACAGAGAACGTCTGTCCATCATTCAGCGGACAGCCCAGCCCTAAACCACGGCAGGCATCAAGGCAAATATCCCTACTTGGATAAACGCGTGTTTCACCGCATTATGTGCACACAATCACATCAGGAAATCTTCAAACCCTCACTAGATACCAGCAACACCAGCTCGTGTGAGTGAAGAGCTTAAATCTGAGCTTTATAAGGACTGTGAGACTAAGAAAGACTTTCCTGCCTGCCTTGCACCTAGATCACACTGTCACAAAGCTCTCAAGTCTGGAAATGAAAAATTAAATAATAATTCCACATACACAAAAATGCTTATCTTTTCACTACAAAGATCGAGCGTCAGCAGTGTTAAAAGTAACTCTGGGTGGGGGGAACATACCAAAGAACTCACAACAAAAAGCCCAGCTTCTACACGCAGTTTAAGTGGGTTGCTACAGCCAACCTCCAGTGGAAAAGGAATGGGGAGAAATCTGTCAGTGAAATGAAAGAAAAACACTGCATGGGAAGCATAAACTGCAAGAGCTGAAGAGTTCACATACAAATGCCCCGATTAACCAGGTGGAATTTCAGCAGCATCAGTACCCATAGAATCAGAGCTCTATAGTAATAGAGATATTGGAAGACTACATTTTTCTTGCACAATAAAGCTGTAAAAGTGCAGTGAAATCTAACTAATTTAACATTGGTTTCCATCTGGCTTTGTTTCACTTAAAATACTGCCTCTGCATAGACATCAAAGCCTTGGAAGTCTCAGAAGCTGATCAAGCCTAAGACCAAGTACGACAAAAAAGTTCCCTTTCAGGGTTCTCACTTTTATGAATTAAAAAATGAGAACTCAAGCTGCTGAAATATCAGACTTAGAATGAGGCAGAAAGGACTGGGCTTCCGTGTTTAGGACGGATAACACAGATGCTGCTCATTATTTCCAGGCTGTGCTGTGCCTGCTCTAAGAATAAATGAGAGGAAGTATTTAAAAATAAAACATACTGGAAACTAACAGTAGGGTGATCTATCAAAGCTATAAACTACCTCAGAAAGTCTAAATGAAATAGGGAGGCTGAAAAGTCTCAGCTCCCAGTTACTGGTTAAACCTTCCTCTCTCTTGCAAGCACTTAACTCAGACCACGTCCACACCACGGGTGGTTCTTAACAGCAGCGCATCTCTGGCTTGGTTACTGGTGGTCTCCAGAAGAAGAGTGCCTGCAGGGCTATCCTGCCGAGAGCTGCTTGTGTCTCTCATGGTGCAGCACTTGGCTCTGCGGAGAGCCCAGCAGATCTCAGAGAGGTCCCTTAGCGTTCAGGAGCAAGCACGGGGAGAAGTGAGCTCCGGAAGCACTAAATCCAGAGTGGCACCTTTGCTCGGGGTGAGATTTCTCTATGTTCCCTGAGCGGCTGACAGTCAGGACACAGTGCAGAGATCTTCAGATCATCCACTGAGATGAAAAAGGAGTGAGCAAGCTTGCATCTGCTGGCACCAAGAAGTACCGAAAGACAGGGTGAAGACAGCAAACAGCATGGGCTCATGACCTGCTTGCCTTCTGACAGAGGTAAGCAACCTGAACATTGGATGGGCAAGCAGAAAAGCAGGAGTAAAGAGCACACAAGGTGGTTTCTCCTTTGAGATTACACTCAAAGAAATGTAGAGATTAAATCTATAGATTAGAGCGTGGCCATTGACTTGATAAGGAACTGAGTTTGGGCAATGGAGCCTTCCTTGCACTGTCATGGAAGGAAGGTACTGGATCCTTCTCAAGTACCAAAGAGACAACAAAGCTGGCTGCTATGCAAGCCAGCAAGGCAACGGGAGCAAAGCAGCTTGTGGAAAAATGGCCACAGAAGTGTGCTGTTCAGTGGACTTCGTCTTACCAGGAGAAACGCAGTGTCCTGTGACATGCAGTTTGTCACATACTATACACCATGCCCCTGCGGAGGCAAAGTCTGGTAATTTGTTATCTACATCTGAAAGGTGGTCAGAGAATGCATGTGTCAGTGTATGTGTACACACACATACACACACACATTTATTTCTCCTGAGCGCATCTGAATTGAGTCACTGCTTAAAAAGAGGGGCTGGCTGGACTAGAAAAGGTCCCTTCCAACCTCAACCATACTGTGGTTGCACATCCTTGTTATTCCTAGCAACTACCGTGAAGGCCTGCTCACATAGTGCAGAGAGGGAAGAAAACATGAATCACACGGTGACATCTGGCCATCTCTGTCATTCTGAAAAACCGTGGAGGTCCATGAAGCCACTGCTTCCCCAGGCACAGGATCAGATGTCAGCATGAAGCAGGACATCAGCTTTGCCACACAGACCAGAGGAGAGTTGCTGCACAGAGTACGTAATGCTCTGCAGAAGCTCCTGGGAGACCCTGGTCACAGTTTGTGGGCTACCACCACTTACTTCACCTTTCAGAAAGGCTCTGCAGTGTTCCAGTCCTCAAGAGGAAACGGATGGTCACTGGGGCAGAGACGCCTTGCTCAATGACGCTGAAGTCCATGTCTTTAGGACTAAAGGTGGAATCACCTCCAGAAGGAAAATGTTTTATAATTAGGATTACCCGAGAAAGGGTGAATCCTGAGCTCTACATGGGGCTGAGGAAAGCCCCACATCATAGAACATGCACCTTTGCAGCAGAGACTTTGCAGCTTTCTGGGGTGACGCTGGGGAGTTCCCAGGAAGCAAAGAACCTAGGAAGAACACACCTTATAAACCGACAAATGGTAGCTGCGTGCTATTCTCTGTGCTGGTAAATGAAATTATTTTAGAACACATTTTTATTAAGGACACAGAGCACACTCCAACACAGTCCAGTGAGCTGACATGGGTTAAACACGACAGCACTCAGCAAAGACAAGACCAGGTTCAGTGTCAATACGTGACACAATTCGTGACGCAACTTTTCATTACTGAATGAGCCAAACGCAACTGATTTCCAGAACTGACAGCCACCTCTCCTGCCAGCCTTTCAGAAAGAACCACCTTGAACAACTCACCTGCTTTGGAGTGTGCTTTCAATAGTCTCATGACAAAGACAAAGGGATAATTTTTATATTCTAATATAACAAAAGGCACCAAGTGCACCATTTTATATCAAATACGTATCAACTCTTGCCCTCAAACAGCTCTTCTCAGGAAGCCACATCTCGTAAGAGTATCTCAAGTTGGAAGGGATCCATAAGGATCATCAAGTCCAACTCCCTGCTCCTCGCAGAACCACCTAAAACTAAACCATATGACTAAGAGCATCATCCAGATGCTCCCTGAACTCTGCCAGGCTTGGTGCCATGACCACTGCCCTGGGGAGCCTGTTCCAGAGACCAACCACTCTCGCAGTGAAGAACCTCTCTCTAATGTCCAATCTGAACTCTTGTTTCCATTCTGGGGTATAAAAGGCAGACTTTGAGCACAGCTCTCTGCTGCACTGAGGCCCTCAGCAGCAGTTCCTGCTAAAACAGCAGGAGGTCGTCCCAGAGGCTAAGAAGATCCCTATGCCAAGAGGGCAGTGGGGACTCAGACCACAACAGTGAGGTAAACAAACCCGACCAAACCTTCAGCGCCGGAGTTTTTAACGCTAACCACCAAACATGTCTGTTCTACCACAAAATGTAATGCAGTCAGCGTTCAGTAAGCAGCAAGCACAGCTCCTTGCTCAAAACTACTGCTTTTCTCATGACGTGAGCTCCCCATTGCATCATTATCTTACCTTACGCTTCATTTCGTCATCCTCTTCTATCCTAGCGCCGCCAGCATCGCTGAGGACAGGACTCAGAAGAGGGGATGAACCCTGGCCGGCTGCGTTCAGGTTCACCTGAAAAGTGGGGTTCAAGCCCAGGGGACTCTTCAGCACGAGGGACGAGAGCTGAGGATGGTTCACGGTGAGGCCTGGGTGGGAAAAGAACGAGAAGATGGAGTGGAAAAGGGGAGAAAATGGTTTCAAAGATAGCACATCTAAGACCCACTGTTGTAAACCATAACTGCAATCTCACATTATTTAAAAAAAGTCAAAAGAAAAAAAAAAGGCACATACATCTAAAGTGCAAACGGAGCGTTCCCTGCAACTCAGCCGCGACATGGCAGCGCAGTAAGGACAGACACCTTTGAAACTACATTTAATGGAAAAGGATAAATTGTTTAGCTTCTAGGAAACAGTACTCGAATTCTGCTGGATTTTGTTGAGCAGGGTTTGCAGCACAGGATTATACTGCGGTAACACGAATACAGCTTTTATTTTTTCCTTTTTAAAATAAGAATCACTTTCCACCCCAGGGAAAGGTTAGGACAAATCATCCCACTACTCTCCATTCCGGAAGATAAGGCTCATTAAAAATACATTCAGAAATCAGGGAGTCTCCAGAGTTGCATCAATGGACAAGGTAAACGTATTGCTATGCAAAAAAAGGGAGCATGCAAAAGATTTCACTCCTGGCTTTTCGAACTATACAAATAAACTACTGATCTCAAAGGAAAGCAATTTTGCAGCACTGCGTATTAACTGCATGGACACCATCCTCTCACACAGCAAAACCTGTCAGAAGCAGTAGTAACTTGCACTGCTTTGCTTTACATTATTAATTGCCAATTTTTTTTTACATTATTACTATTTCATTTCTGGACCCTTCAGAGATTTTGGACATGATTAAAGTGAATTTTAGCCTACAAACAGTAGCTGCCCTCCTCTCTCCTGCAGACCCTCCTTGAGGCGTCACAGTGAAAACGACTGGTCAAGAGCTCTGCTTTTTGGGACCAAACAAAGGCAACAGACACTCCCATTTCTCACCCTACACCCACAGAATCCCTATTAACCTCACCTACTCTTTTTCCCTGCTCTTCCCTACGATAAACAGACAAGCTTCGTCAGATCAGGCAACTGCATGGGTACCAAGCACTTCAGCATCTCCTGCTTCCACCGCGCGGCTCAAACCCTCAGCCACGCGCATGATCCTCCCCAGCACCATTTGTTGTGCATTACAAGCAGCGAGCGAGGGCTGAATCACCCCACCCAAGGCAAACAGGAAAATCGACAGCGAAACCAAAAATGCCAACTCATCAGTTACCAGACTACTTAAAAATCATCCCAAAAGGTTTTAAAAAAAACCCCAATCAGCCCCCGTGGATATCTCTGGACACAGCCACAGGGCACGGGTGCTGGAGGAGCTGGGAGCTTTGGGATTCGCTGTGGGCAAGAGCAGCCGCCGCTCCCAGGCTCGGGAAGCCAAGGCAGGGCCAGGCGCTGGCGGCAGCGAGGGAGCCACGCTCCCGTTTTCACATTGACAAACGCAGGAAGCTAAACAGTGCTGCGCTCCGTCACCTGGAAGAGATTCCCATCATCCAGGCTGCGGAGTTAACTATTAATATGCTCGGCACACGCCGTCACTCTGGAGCCAGTTTTTGTTTCGGCCTGAGCGTTTCTGTCGCTCCCACTGCTTTTAAGATCAGCAGAGGAAAGCAACACCACCTGGCATTTGCTGCACCTATACAAGGACAGGAGATTATTGTGAGTTTGCTTTTACATGTCAGGGATGCTGGAACAACAGCTTAAAACCTACAAGCGTACAGGGGTGAGGAGCTGCTTTAAATTCCTGGAATTTAAGATGATGTAGCGACATGTTCCCAAATCTGTAACTTGAATTGCTTTTGATACAAGGGGAACAAAAGGGATGTAACTTGCTACACACAAACTTCACTGCCTGCTTCTTTCAACTAAGTTGTTCCAGTTTTTATCACTTTCAACAGCAGCAGCTGGCCATTAAATTAATTTCAAACACTTGCTCATTTATATCTGAGACAGCCAGAACCCTGTTGCCCGAAGCCCAAGTGGTTTATGAAAATGAAGGGTATGTTCAGCTCCTGGAGAAGCCCGAATGGAGCAGAGCCTGCAATGCAGCACCACGGGGCTCCCTCTCTCCCCACACCTGGGAGGGGGCCAACCCACAGATGCAAACGCCCATCGTTGCTCCAGGGGTGGTAGCGCCCTTCCCCTCACGCAGACAGCTACGGGAGGACACCACAGAGCCGCCCTTTACTTCCCATGGATGAGAACAATAAAGAGCTCAGGACGGAGCTGTTACAGCTGCAATGAGTGTCAGGATGTCCACATGAGTGGCAGATTCTGTCAAGGGATCTTCCACAGTTAATGTGATTTCTGAAATCTGTCTTTTCTAGAAAGGACTGTAAAATGTCTCAGAGCAGCTCAAGTTAGCTTTTTTGCTAACACTTGTTTAAATGCTTGATATAAAGTCAGTACAATGGAGTATCTTGGCAGATGACGTTACAAGCATATACTGAAATTTTCATTCTCATAAGCCAACGGTGTTTCTCCACTGGAGCAGCACACGTGGAGCTCCCAGTTGAGCTGGCGAGATGTGAAGCGACTCTCTGCTCTCCTGGGGAAGGACGGGAAAGGAAGAATCCATGCAACAGTCAGAGTAGCCATAGCTGCTTTCAACAGCTGTTCAACGTAGAAAACTTCTGATCAGGGAGAAATATTGGTATGAAGATCAAAGTGTGTGAATGATTTCCTTCGACATTCAACCCTGGTGCATCCTGCAGGGACATTAAAAAGGACAATTCTCTGCAAGGGATGGGTCCACGGTTCAGCAGTTCGCATGAAGGGGAAATCTGTTCTCCACACGTAAGTCGTAACAGCAGCATCCCAAAGCAGGAAGCCTGGTGGTAAGCAGGAGTCCGGGTGTCCATGCAATGACATGGGTATCCAGCAAGGGAAATCAGAACCCCACACATGTGGCTGTGTTCTGCACACGACGGCTTTCTGCTTTCACAGCACACACAGATGCACTCGACTCAAAGCAACATAGAAAAATGTGACAGTTTGGTGTAAGACTCCACATACTCAAAGATCTTTGAGAATACCAAACAAAACCACAGTTTCATTAGAAGACCAGCATGTATATAATTGAAAAAAAAATAATCAAATTCACCCCCTGTAATAAAATGTTTTAACATGCTATGGTCTGACATCTCCTGACATCTCCTGACACTCGCAAGGAAGCCAAGAGTCAATTCTGCCCAATAATTCCTCCTTGCTGAAAAGCAAAGGGTTTTGAGTGTTTTCATTGTTTTGTCACTCAGCAAACATAATATGGAGAATTTTTTTTTAAATTTGTCAATTCAAATTAGCCCAGAAACCTGCTCAGTTTACTTACACAAGTACTACTGACTTGTTTTTTAAGCAAATGTTTATGTGATTCAGGAAAAGAGGATTTACCCAGACATTGGTCACAGACTCCTGAAGGAGAACTTTCAACCTAGAAAATACGCAATTGCTTCCATACCCTATGCCTGCAATAAAGGATGGGCTTCCAATAAAAACAAATATACAGGAGAGTTTGAGGGACAACACAGTTTGAAAGAAAACATCCCCACAATAAATATAATTCCTGTAACAAAATCTGAACTTTCAGTCCCATTTGTCTCCCAAGCAGAAGGTCTGCACCAAACAGTCCTTTCAAAAGCTCACACCAGTATTGGCCTCAGCTGTGCTCTGCTTTCCACAAAGGGGTACAGGAGGAGAACTGGCTGGGCAGAGCTGGTAATTAAACTCTAAGATGCCTTGACTAGGAGAGCAAATATTTATTCTATTTCAAACACAAGGGTAATGAAAAATAAAGCTAAAAAGCCCATGTTGTCATTTATATCAAAGGTTTCCTTATTTTATTGCATAAACAATTGAAATTATGAATTAGTACAAATCTGTAGGTTCATAACCGGCAATCTGAACAGACACAAAGATATTAAAAATCCCAACAAGTAATTCAATAAAACATTTACCGTATAAAAGATAAAGTTCAAGAGATCAATTAAAAATTCCAGCCCTCTTTGTTTTCTCACCATAATCCTTTCCTGAAAAGAGTAGCACCTATTTAACTGGGGAGTCGCTCTAACGAAGGCACGCATACCCTGTCTGCATTGCTAAACAGGCACGTCGTGTTCCTTACCGAAACTGCTGCGCTCTCGGCTGCCGTCCCAGCGCCAGCTGAATATCGTGACTTTGGCAAATTTCTAGCAAAGCCTTCCCCACAAACCAGGTTCAATTTCTCACGCTTCAAATTCGAAACCTGCAAAGCTACAGCTCACCCAGTGGACTAATCCCACGAGCAGGTAATGAATGAAGTGGATTTTATGATACATGTTTGGAACTGTGAAGTCTCCCCATACTCCCCCAGCGAGTGTATATGTATACCCGTACGTATACACATGGCATTTGTGACAGGTGCAGTGTCAGAGCTGTTATAAACTACAGGTAGTGACAGCTAAAGGACTACAATGAGAATCGTATTGTGTACTTATTCGTTCAATCAATACCAGATAATTATGGCTTGGTTTTGCATGTTTTGCAAAATGACAATAATGGGAATGACTTACCGACAGGTTTGCACCAGAAAGCATAAAATTATAATGACTTTTATTAGTGTCTCCAGGAAATCTTAGCCTTATCAAGATTTGCAACTAAACAAAAAACTACCAACACCAAAAAAAAAAAAATCAACGCCAAACCAAAATCAAGCCACCAACCAAAAAAAAAAACACCACTCCTTAAACAAAATCACCTATGACCACAATACAAATATACACAGGAAAAAGGAGATCAATACGTGGGATTATCTAGCAACTCTGAAATTCGCTGGAAATTAAAGTGAAAGATGAAAGCAAAGCAATATTATCGCCCTATTCCATCCTAAGATAAAATACGATACGTCCTGGGAGATATACAGCGTTATTACTGGAATAATGAACGAGTACTTTAAAATGACAAAGTCTACACACAACAGATAGCACAGGCTAGGAACATTTACCAATGTTTAACCAGGTGGAGGATAGGTCACAGAATATCCTACAACCCCTGTTCTGTGCAAATTAAAGGAGCTCCACTAACTGCGTACATGAAGATCAGAAATGTCCTGGATGTAGTGCTTCCATTTAATAAATGTGCTTAAATGTAGAGTGGCTGTGAGCACACACGTACAGGAATATGGGTGCAAAGTAAATCACCCATTCAGGACATGCATTTCTCCGTGTCTTTTAGTCGCACTGCAACGTGCAGGTTAAGCACTATAAGAGAGCTAAACCCACCAGCCTAATTCAGTTTGGGAAGCCACTAATACTGACGTGCTTTCTACGGCTGCAGGGATTTGCTAAAATAGGAACCCAGAGCAGTGGAAGGATGGGAACCAGTCCCAGTTCACTAGGGAGCAGGAGCAGTGGCTCCGTTTCCCTTTGCTGAGCCACTGCTGCAAGGGCCGGCGGACGCACAGCCTGGAGTGGGAGAACCAGCCTGGAAACCCCAGCTGTTCTCCATTCTGGAAAAACATGGCACTAAAACTATATAGAAATGTAAGTACCTGTATGTGGCTCTGCCCAGCCTCCTGCAGACGGGGGCAGAACATAAACATGGAATAATGTAACGTACCTGCAGAGTGACAGTGTCAACCACTCACTTGTCAGGGACACGTGAAGGTTTGCACCTCATCTCCTTCTACCACAGCTCCTCAAATGCTTTCTTCTCAAGGCAAGTACACCTATGAAATTTCCCCCCTTTTTCATGCCACACAGTTCCCGCAGCAGCTTTCACTGCGTGGGGCCTGCCAGGGTCCCAGCTCTCTCGGCAAGGTGGCCAGCACCAACTCCAGAGCTGCCTGCACACTGCTCGCCTTCTTGGAAAGAAAACTTGTGTGCTCGGGAAATAAGAACAGAATCAGTACCAGGACCTGAGTTTTAGTAGCACTGACACTGGAAAAAGAAAATAAAACAAGCACAGGGAGGAACAGTGAAAACTTAGCAGCATTGCTGGTACTTGGGACACTAAAATAACTCAGTCAGTGCCTGAGTTCATGGCAAAGCACCGAGTCAGCCCGTTTCCCTGCAGGCAGGCTGCTTGTCTCTGTGTCTCTATGGGCAGATGAATCTGAAGTTACCCCTCTGCAGGAAATGATGAAGAACCTTTTTTCTCACAGCTTTCTTGCTATCATAGAAACTCTTACTTACGAACTCAATTTTCTCCTCTTTCTGGGAACCCACAAATAAACCAACAAAGTTAAGCATGCAACTAGGCCCTCAGAAGCCACACAGCTTTGAAAAGCAGAAAAGCCCAGAAGAACCCACGACAGCTACGTGGTATCGATCAGCGACAGCACTGACATAACCAGCAGTTATATGTGAAGGACCAGTGCTCCTGGTGACCCCCCTAACTAAAACCTTCATCCAAACAGCTCCGCAACTGGGTCAAAGCTCCACCCCACCCCACCCTCATCTGTGGCTCCACATTTCTTGCTCTAAACTAAAGGACCAAGTACCCAGTCACTCCCATTCCTTTAGAAAACAAAAGGGGCATTACATTAAGACTCCTACTACTGTTTGGGTTGCGTTTTTTTTAAATCCCTGAGATTTATAATTGCCAATAAAACATCTGCACAGTTGCAAAATACAAGAAGAAAAACACTGAAGACATCTTTTAGAACTAACTGCGGTGCAAGCAAACATACTGACAAGCCTTCTCTCAGGATTGCCAAGTGTGTTTGCTGAAAACACAGGCAGCTTTTTCCCAAGATCCTCTGAAAACCTACAGAATTTAGTTGGATTTATTCTGACATTAAGCAATTCTAACAAACTTGGAGAGACTGTGATCGAGGCATGAAACACAGAGGCAGACATGGCTATATGTAAATAGCTGAATCCTGAATCTTTTTAAAAAGATCAAAGAAATGAACAGCCTTCCTCTAAATCTTCATTGACGTATTTGTCCCTGACTCCATAACCTGTAAGAGACTTTGCAGACAGAAGTCTACTTCCTGTTTTTGTGTTTTTAAGCTACATAATAAAGTCCATGGTGGGAAGGAAATCGGACAAACCGCCTAAAAGCATACATAAAGATATCATCTTTGGACACAACTGAAGACTTTCTCCAAGCACCTGTTTAGAAATGTCCTATTTCACACCCACGCCATCCCCTCCACAGGTGTGAATAAAGCCACACAAAGAGCCAGAACACAAATCCAACAGAAGAAAAAAGAAATAAAGTGAATCAAACCATCAAACTGCTGCACATTCCTGTAGGTCCAAACTAAGACTTTGTCCTGAATGTGCTTTGATTTTTCTGTGTCACTGGCAAAGGCAACAGGTTTCTTAGGGAACATCAATTCCACTCAAATCAGAGACCACAACATAAAGGCAAGTGCTGGGAAGAACAATCGTACCTTGGCAAAAACAACGAGAAGAAATGGGTGACTAAAGGAGGTTTTACCTCCTCGTGTTCCACCGTACCTTGAGAGGAACTCCCTTGATGTTTTACTTATCTGGATTTTGAGAAATAGTAATTTTTAAATATTTGAGTAAATAATGAAAGCCTTTTAACGATATATCAAGACCACACTTAAGACGACTGCTGTGAATAATACTGAGCATGAAGTGCTGTAACTGTAAGCTGCTCACTCTGGAGGTGTTGACTGTACCAGCACTGTGCTCTCTCCTTCTGGAAACAGCAAAGGGCTCAAAACTGCACAGCAGGGAACCCCAAAACCCAGCGGCTGAAGGAGACGACACGTTCCATCACAATGATGCAGTCAGGCTTTACAGATTTCACATTCTTGCTCGCACAAAAGCAAAATACTCTAAAAAATGCTATTAGGAGCTGAAGCTCGGAATTTCACCCCTCTAATCCATCCCGTTGGCAGACAGCAAGGACATTTCACAACTTTTACTGTTTCACCTCAATAAACGTTGCCAAATCAGATGTGACCAGTTCAGTCACTGCCTTTTCAATTACACTTTCAACCTTACAGACCAAGTCTCACGTCAAATTCACCTGACTAAAACAAGCTACAAAAGCAGTGAAGCTCTAACTGCTTCTACAGTATTCACTCCTCCTAACGTCTCAATTTCGCAGAAAGATTATGGTATTTTTCTGAATACAGCTGATATTTTAAAGAAAAAGTTCAAGCTACCACTGGGTTTACCACCACCCGTCTTCCACAGCTAAAGGAGACTTATGAATTCATTTCTGAGCATTCTTATGCAGAGTGATTAAATAAAGAAAAAGAAGTTGAGACAAAAATGCAACGGGGATTAAGTGCTTTTACAGTCTATGCATATATCTCCAAACTGCTGCGAAGCAAAAGGGCACTTGTTTGTTGCTGGGCTGCTGAAGGCACTTCAAAGTCAGAAAATACAATGATTGTCTTCACAAGAAGTTTTGGCAACTGCTGGTTTTGATTGTGTACGCATTCCCTCTTCTAAACTACCACATAGGTTATTTACTCTTTGATGTACACCACAGACATGTTGCATAGGTTGATATTTTAAAACTTTCCTTCATAACTGATTTGAAGATTGTCTATTTTTTTTTGATTGTGGAAACAAAAAAACCAAACCCAAAACTCTGTTTGGGACTCTCAGTGCAGGAAAATGTAATTTACTGGATGCGGCTGCTTGTTAGCGAGTACGTGCAAAAGTGACTGTTGCATCTGGGTGTTGGACGAACAGCATATGATACCAGTCTCTTACAGATATGTTTATAGCCAAAGTAATCCTTCGGTGTAGTGTGATTTGTGATGTCTGCATGAGCCAGCTGATGATACTTAACGTCTCTGAAATCAGTGGTTTTTCCTAAATGCAGCACTTTGCAAACATCGTAGCCCATTACGACACATTCTGGATGCAGTGTGATGCATGTCACGCAGCACCAAAGCTAGGATGCTTTGAGGGGAACTGAAGAGGTACATTAAAAAAAATTAAAAAATCAGCTGCATTATGTGATTTAAAATCCAGCCACTGGATTAAAGTTTTTTGCTTCAAGTGACTGACACCACACCCTTTTGACTTCTAAGCCTGAACAGCATAGAAGGACCCATCACAAAAATCAAGAGTCAATCAATTGACGTGTGCCTTCTCTGTCCAGTCTTCCTGCGTGAGATTTTTTAAATTATTCTGAAAGTCAAAAGCAAAGTTCTCACCGGTGGCTTGAGCAAAAGGGTTACTAAAGAAAAGGTTTACATCCAGTGGCGCAGCGGTTTCGGAGTCCCAGGAGTCCGTGTCCGTGCTGCTGGAGTCTTCCGTGGTGGTAGGCGGATAGCTCAGCTGCTCCAGCTGGTCGATGATGTCTGTGAACTGAAAGGCTGAGCTAGACTCGGAGCGGACCGAGTAGGCGGGGAAGTTCACCATGGAGCTGGCCTCTGAATGGTTGGTGGAGCTGTACGCGTGCAGGGAGGACGTCCCGTTCAGTGGCAAATTATTGAGGGAGCTGCTCTCGGAGCGGTTGTTGATGAGTGAACTTGTTTCGGATGGGCTCAGGAGGCTTTGCATCCTACTCGCTTGAGCCTTCACCTCAAACAGCTCTGAGGTATCTGATGGTCTCTCATTGCCATTGAAATCGCTCCCTTCTTCAAATTCAAACTCATCTTCCATGTTCATATCTACTGCTTCGGTTGAGTACCTGTCAGGGCTTGACTGAGAAGAGACCATGTTTTGCTGAAGGGCATCTGTAGTTAAGCCAGGCGACTCTGACACACACTGAGAAAAATCAGAGTCCTTTAACTCTAAACCACTGTACACATACGAAAACGCCTCAGAGCCCCCAGCAAAAAAGGACATTTCTGCTGGGTCATCATCAATAAATTCCTCTGACACCTGTAACTGCGAATTTGTCAATGTGAAAAGAGGGGCACCCCGACTGCCATGCTGATGCTCTTGTTCAGCAAGGAAAACACCTGTGGTAAAGTCATCCTCATCATTGTCATTTTTACATATAGCAACCCTGCTCTCCTTACTGCTCTTCTCTACATCTAGATCTAAACCACAACCACTCTCAATGACAGGACAAGCAGGGTTACAGTTTCCTGCAACACTATCAAACCCAACACCTTGGAGCATGGGAGATCCAGGCTGCTGCATCAGCTTCCTCCCTGCTTCTTCTCCTGGCGCTGGAGTAGTTTTTTCTGGAATCCGTGTGTACGGTGCTCGGGGGTCCAAAGAGGAAGGGCTGGTTTCTGCAAAGATGGGCAGGACAGGAGCAGGAGTGGCCGATGTGTGAACTGAGTGGAAGGGGGCAGCTGCTGAGGCAGGAGACCCCGGGGTTCTCAAGCCCTCAGTGAATGGGACACTCTAGGAGGGAAAAAAGGTAGAAACAACAGATAAAAAGATTTTTATAATGCATCAAAACGAACACAATAACCAGGCCCTGATGCAGAAGGAATACATGCTTCAAAAGAGCTCTCTTTACAGCAAACAAAACACTGGGTACAGAAACGGATCCAGCATCCCCAGTAAGAGGCAAGACCTTTTTTCCTGAGTTCTGATAACTGGGTGATAAGTTTTATCTCTGTATTTTATAGCCTCTACTGAAAAAGGACTCACAAGGGAAAGTAACACAAAAAGATGACAGCAAAATCATGTGATGCTTCCTTAACTTCCCACATGTAAAGCAAGCCTATCGGTGAAACTCTGTTTCTTGACCTGACTGCAGAAGGCATCTATAGAATGAACTCAGGACTTCCACAGAGAGCAGTTAGAAGTACCTGAAGATAAACTAATCCCCTGAAATAATAACATACTAGAAAGCATGACATCTTCTTTTCTGTTAAGCTGAACTGTGAAAAGCAAAATGCTACCCCCTGTAGACTCCACTGGCTACAGCTATCAAAACTGATACAAACCGTGCATCAGAAACACGGAAACACAGTTCCAGATGAAGAGTTCACTCGGATCACCGTTATTCATCGTCATTTTGGAAAGCTGTTTGTCAGCTTCCTTGACTGCAATACCAAGAGTGCCACAGAACTGACCTGTTTTGGCACGTCAGCATTCGAAGTGCGTGTGGATGCCCTGGCTTTGCTGTGTCTCCTGCAGAGAAGAGAGCATCCTGTGAGTTTCCAAGACATGAAGGAGCTTTCTCCCTTCCCCATTCAGCTATTTCCATCCTAGTACCCAACATAAATGTCTCAAGCTGTATTTTACCACATTCTGTTAATCACTAAGATTTTTAAAGTCACAAGAGTTGTAAATTAATCAGGAGTAAGAAGCATAAAGAAAATTGAATAAAGACCCAGATCATTCGTACCACTGAAGGAGAACTCAAGAGCAACTTGGGGCAGAAGATTAGACTAAATAGCACATTTAGATTAACTTCTTCCTTCGTCATCAGTATAAACATCTACAAATTAATGGCTTCAAAAGCAGAATGAGTTGATCTGTAACCATTTTACAAACAACTTACAATTCAGTCAACCATATAATTTCTGGCATATAAAGTTCTATATGTTACACCCCAAAAAGTGGTATCCAGCATCACATTCATGGTTAGATTCATTCTGTGTCAATAACTTACTAGAAAATCAATCATTCATATAGAAAAGGAGCTCCAGTGGAGTCCAAGAAATTAAAAATATTTATTAATACTAGATTAATGCGAACATCTAAAAATTCCTATTAAGCTCCTATTATTTTTAGATGAAAGTACATGAGGTGTTTCACCACACACAGACAGGATGGGTTCATAGTCAGGTAAGTATATGGCAATTTTATAATGAAAATGCACATTCTTCCTTTATTTATTAGAAATGAATGAGTACGTAAGGCCATCATTTCAGACTTGCAGACCCCAAGTTCAATTATGTGCTCTGCCACCGGCTGCTTATAGAGCTACGGTGACACACAGACAAGCCCTCACTAATTCCAGTGAATCTTCAAAAGATACTGAGCTCTTAGATGGCCAAGTCCCACACTGTCAACGAACACTAAAAAGTTACACTGAAAATTTCCTAAGATTCTTAAATTATCGCAAAATTATAAATCTCTTAAATTGAGTTTAGTTACCTTAAATTTGAGTTAGACCTTAGTAACTGAGAAGTCAGCAAACGACCATCCCTCCAAGCATCATTTAAAAACACCGAAATTCGGGAAATAAGGGCACTGGGGAAGTCTCAACTACATTTCATCTTATAAAATTACTTGTGCCTACCTTTCATACGGGGTTTTCTTCATCCCACTGTCCTTAATATAATCCACTAGTTGCTTCTGTGTTCGTCCACTGTGAACCCACAAAAGTACAAACGTTATGAAATGCAGCGGGTGAGAATTACAGCTGGAATGACTTCAGAATGCTTCTTCCTTTTGATCTCATTTTCTAAGATATAAAGAATTCAGCTTTAATAAATCTGCTGCGTTTCTCCCTACCTGTATCTGAATGATGACCCTCTGGTGAAGAACACTGCTTTAGCCTTTGGCTTTGGCTGATCAAAGAGCCTAAAGAACGTGTGATATTCAACACAGATTTTCCAGAAGTTTTTACACTCATCCCTACTTCCCAAAAGAAACTCCAGTGTATCTTGATACGGGCCCTGGGAACAAAACACAAAAGCTAAGTAGCACATAAAATGGCAGTGGAGGAGATAAGGAAAGTACAAATACATGCCAACAAAATGACTGAACTCCAGTGGGAGACTGTATTTTGCTAAGTCACTTCTCATACACCTTGAGGCAATGGAAGTTATTCTGAATGCAGTTGAAATAATTTAATAGCTTTCAAAAATATTTCTTTACGTTGGCAGTGTAAAAATGTTTAAAACGCACTTGACTTTAGAAACATGCTCAGTATAATTCACCTTAAGAAATACGGACCATTAAGTTAGTAATTTGAAAGAAATTAAAATATTTAAGTGAAATAGTAGCAACTTAAAAATACATTTTCCGTAGAAGTTCTGATGCTTGTCTTACTCCCTGAGATTTAGATGAGACTGGAAAATACTGCGTATGTCAGAGTACAGCTATTGCATGAATCTCTGTGAGACACATTACTACACACACAGACTGGGTGTTGTGCTTCAGGTTCCCTTGATACACAGAATTATATTTCAGCCACACTTTTTTTTTCCCCATTTTAATTCAATTCACACTTTTACCCAAACAGCAGAGAGTTACTATTTCAATGCTTAAGTTACCTTAGGTCATTGAAATGATAACGGATGAGAGACATCATGACAGCGTTAACCTCCGCTTATGTCCAAGGGAAATTGTAAATGCAACTTTTTCAGAGTAAAATTACTGAGACAGGATGCACCAAATACTTGGTATTTGGTTTTTTTTTTCCTGTCTTAGGTTTACCCATGTATATGCCTATGTCAAGGATAAGCTGAGGCTGATACACAAAACCTAAAAATCTAAGATGACAGACACGGGGTGAGAAAGGAAAGATTTTGACTTGGAATGATGAAGCTAAGCCTACCCCACCACTGAAGCTGTGCTATAAAATTAAAAACTCTAGAATTTTTCATAATAAAATTAAGTTTGGTTGGTTTTTTTTCCAAAACTGACCAGCCCACTATGACAGTAAAACTTACACAGACCTCTGGGTGGAGTTTAATAAGGAATCTTTTCCTCTTGAAGCTCAGTTTACGGACCTTCGACCAGTTGAAGGTGTTGATTTTCGTATTACCCTGAATTAAAACAGTAACAGTTAAGAGTTGGCAAAAGTTTCAGAAGTAAGAGCAGCACACAAAACTCTGCTGAGGGTGCACAGACACGTGCCTGTGCACACACACCACCCCCAAACCCATTCTGCTGAAATTTTATTCCCGGTGACAGTATTCTCTTAAACAATTTCATCTTTCAGCATAGGGACAGCTGCAAGGGCACGATGTCTGTCTGCGCAGACGCTAAAAAACTGAATGAAAACATAGAAAACCGGATGGGAAAGGAACATTTTAACCCCATCAATAGTTAGGACACTTTATGGTACAAGCAAGATGAGGGTTTCATTCTACTTAACACACTTTCCTTTCCCTTTGCACATCAGCCCCACAGCACTGACTCCCAAAGCATCAGGGAAGGACCCCATCAGCACCCCCCAGCAATTCTGCTGTCGCCCTCTACGAGCAAAAGGAGACGAAAAATGGCACTTCAAGAGAAAGACCCAAATGAGCTGAAATGATGGAAACTGCAGTGACTGAGAGGCCACTGGGGAGGACTAAGAGGAACTGTAGGACTGCAGCAGCTGAAGCACCTCCAAAGGGAAGCTGCCCCATCATAACAAAAAACAGGTAAGACACAAAATAAACAGAAAATGAGTGCCCAAGTGGAAATAATTGAGTAGGTTGGCTGCCTGTGTGCTTTGAGGGGAGGAAAACAATATGATTGCATTCATAAACAGAACTCTGATCATCGAGTTGCTTATTTGATATGACGAAAAGGAGCAATTCTAATCAGTCCGATCGCTCCTATGAATCTGCACTTCTATACACTAAGAAGAGCGTTAACCCAGCAAAAATACACTAAACATTAAAACAAGGGAAACTGAGGTGAAATTCTAGGATTACAGACCTGTACCAACTGAATTGATGATGTTCTCTGAACACATACATCACTTCCAAACAGGCAACAAAACCCCTTCTAATTCACTGTCACTAATGGTTTTGTGGGGCTTTGATGTTCTTCTCTCTTGCACCAACAAGGGCAAACTGCACCAGACAATATTTTGGGGGCTTAAATGACACTCCCTTGACCATAAAAGCATGCTAAGTTTTAAAATCACCAGAGACGCCTGAAGTTATAATGAGAGACTTCTCTCTCCACCTTACCTGGAATACCAGCACACCCATGTGCGACACAGCCAGATTAATTTTGGTGCCCTCTCGGTCTGATGCAAGGTGGAACCTGATGCCATACATCTCCAGTTTCCGAGCAATTTCAAGCACTTGAAAGTCAGATTCAGCAGAATCAGCAGGAGTTTGACCCCTATAGCAAGGAAGAAAAATAAATAGTTTTAAGAACAATCTGCTTCTACAGTATTGCCAACACGGCTAATGCACTTCACTCTGGCACTAAATGAGAATTTTCTATCTCATCTAGTTGGGCAGTTGCACTCAAAGTTAAGTATTACACTGAAATTTTTGTAAAAGGAGCAATACAAACGGCAGATGATCGACCTAAAATGCATCCCATAGACAGAGACACTGAAAAAATGTTAACTAGTTCAGAGCTTTTTCAGTTTAGAAACAGTAAGGTTGAACAAATCCAAATTCAATCCACAATGCTCCTTCTTCTGCTTGCTTGTACACACATTAATATTAATCAGATAAAAAGTGAGAGACAAAAGAGCTGCACAACATCCGGCACGACAGAAACAAAGCAAATCTGGCAGCAGAACAACCAGTTTCAGGCAGGATTTTGGGACTACATCTGGATTATTACACTACAACTATCGGGTGCAATGCATTCCCCCAGTCTTTGGCTGTATGATCCCCTCCTCTCCAAGAAGTCCAGAGAAAGATTTTTAAAATGGGTTCTGAAGCATCATCAGCTGCTGAAACGACTTTGAAAACAGGAGGAAGATGTACATGCATGGAGCACCTCCTTTTTGAGTGCGCACACAGTCCCAGCGAGCAATGCAGACTGACACAGACTCTGGCCCGCACCAGTCACAGATTCAGCCTTCATTTGTTTCTCCGCAAGTTTGCCAAAGATGAACTACTGACATTTTGTTTTCCTGGATGACAAAACAGTCCTGTATCTCCCCCCCACCCCCACCCCCCATTTTTCTCCATGAAGGGGAGTTTTCTGGATTGCAGTGCATTTTTCTCTGCATTTTTTGGTTGGCTTTCAGGAACAGGACAGGTCACCATGGACCCCACACATCTGGGCTCCTCAGCAGAGCCAGCACAGAGGAGACTGAGAGCCCACAGAGCAGGAGACATACAGTGCCCAAAACACCTCTTGCCCACGCCACAGAAGGCAGCGCAGGGCTCTCGTGCCACCAAGATATTCCATGGGCAAGGCCCCAACATATGGACCACCCCAAATACAGAATCATCGAATCATGAAGGTTGGAAAAGCCCCCTAAGATCAAGTCCAACCGCCAACCCAACCCCAACATGCCCACTAAACCATGTCCCCAAGTGCCATGTCTACACATTTTTTGAACACCTCCAGGGATGGTGACTCCACCACTTTCCTGGGCAGCTCCTTCCAGTGCTTGACCACTCTTTTCAGTAAAGACATTTGTCTTGGTATTCAATCTAACCCTCCCCTGGCACAACTTGAGGCCATTTCCTCTCATAAATAAGTTCACAAGGCTTGAAATGCTCTAGCCAAGCACTGGTACTTGTATTCCTACACGTCAAAATGGTCCGGATCAGTTCAGGGGTCCTGATGGGGGGTTTAGGATATTCCAAGAACAAACAAATGTTGCTGTGGACATGAAGGAGTTCTTGTAACCGAACGTGCCCCAGTCATGCTGGAAAGTGAAAAAGTCCTGATGGCAAGCACAAGTCTGACAAAGGCAGTCTCTGAACTAAAAACACACCACATAGATGACACTGCTGGCCAATTTTAGGCATAACTGGGGTCCAGGGGAACCAGCGAAGGCATGAGAGCCTTCTCCTCTGCAAACTCCACAGAAGGACAAGCAGCCCAGGACCTACTGGGGCACCAGGAGCAGCGAGGCCGCTTCAGCCACAGCTGGATGAAGTGACCGCTGCATCCCTCCTGAAAACGGTGAGAAATCACAGAGACTATGGTCCTTCCACACAAGTGCTGCACGAGCCACCTACGCTACTGCATCAATCAAATTGTTCCTGGAACATGCGCGTTCATGAGGATAAACGTAATGGCATAAGGGAGACACGGGGGATAAAAATTATTACTCCATTTACAACCAACTAGTGGGGAAACCAGAGTAGATTCCTGCACACACAAAGACAAATTTTAAAACTCCTGTTTCCAAGAAATGACCTTCCTTCCATAAATCTGTATTTCACCAAAACAGACAATAAACTAGTTCTAGCATGATCTATTTTTGTGTACTATGTAGTGCCAACCACAACACTGGTACTAAATAAATTCTCTCCTTCAAAATATCTCCTTCTACCTACCAATAGTCATGTTTTAGATTACAATCTAACTTTTTGCTCCATATAGAACAACTTTTTTGCTTCATACAGATACCTTTTAAATATAAAAACAGAATATTGAAGTGAATTATTGCATCTGAATTTATCAGAAACAGGGAAGATGACAATTCATATTAACTGCATGCAGGAACTGTCTCTAAAATTCAGAGTGCAATTATGAAACTTATTTAGTGTGCTAACATTTCAAAAATTGAAGTTGTTAGAAGAAACAACGCTGCTTTGATTCTTAGTAAAATGCTCCTTACACTAAAACACACACACACACAAAATGCACTGAGAAAGTAAGCCTGAACGCACACATCTGACGACAGGATTTCAACAGTTTTCTATTGCTGTATTCATTCTGGAGGGAAAAAAATAATTTAAAACACTACAACAGGAAATCCAATTTATTTTTTCTCTCCAACTGGAGAAAGCAGGGATTCAGTGAAGTTCCTAACTTTATAAGTTCAGTCCATAGTTCCAACCTTACCCAAACATCAGTATTACATGACCACGTGTGTATAAAGGGATTGTAAAGAGCAAACACAGAGGAACAAAAATCTGATTTCACATGGAAAAGGCAATGTCAAACTACAGAGAGAGTCGTCTTGTTGTATTTCTACTGGTGTTACCTCCACGCGTACTGGCTGTGTCTGGTAGCTTAAACTGGTAAAGCAGATTTCTCTTCCCCTTACTGAAATGAGTAATGCTGAAGGAAGTGTTTTTATACCAGCTTTAAGTGTTCCCAGCATTTCTTCCATAGATTCCTTAACTGTGCCAAAATAGCTGAAGTACCATGGTTCCTGTTTATTAAACATATACAAGACAAAAAAAAGTAGATGATAAATACTGATTTTGGCCAGGGGTTCCCAAGTTACACTCCAAGAGCACTGTGCTAACTCCCACCCACACTAATTC
>NW_010167194.1:59573-74288 GCF_000695765.1 Mesitornis unicolor
TGCTGAACAGGGTGACATTAAGCATGAAAGTGGTGCTTTGTCTTTTAAAGAGGATGCTGAGGATGCTAAGGTTGCTGGAGGTTGGGAAAGGGGGTTAGAACAGAAGAGAAACAAAAATCAGGATAAAATGGCAAGTAGAAAAAAAAATTATATACACATATGTATATATATCTTCAAAATTCCTCATAAACAGTCTGGTATAACTGATGCAGAACCATTGATGTGATTTTATGTTCCCTTAGAAACGATGCAAAGCACCGCGCATTTCAGAAAGAATACAAAAAATTTTAAAAGCGTTCTCATGCACACAACCTGCCTGCACCTATGAGTGGGAAGGGCCCTAAACTCTGCCACACGGACGGTTACAGAGCAGCAGTTTCAGAGTAACTCCCCCCGGATGCTGGCTGCAGCCTAAGCTGCGCAGAGCAGCCCGAAAACAATCTGGGCTAATTTTGTTCATCCATTAAGCAGATAAATCTGCTTAGTCTTCCCCAGGTCAATGGACAGCAGTCTCTGTTACGAGCCTTTTCCAGCAAAAGCTGCTGTCAGTGCAAGAGGTTTCAGTGTAAAGGTTCCTTACGTACATCCCTCTGGGCAAATACTGGTAGTTACAATATCCACGTGGCAATCTGGGTGACCGATTCAAAATAAATGCTGTTAAATGAGCATTTAAAACCAGTGATTAACGTCGAATTGTAAAGATGAAGTATCAAAATGTTGCATGTGTAGAAATTGTTCAGACTCTGTAGCAACCTAAAGTTCTAGTTTTTCAAATTTAAAAATGATTTATGAACATCCTATTTTCAAAAAGAATTTAAATCCTGGACAACTAGGCTAACAAGCTGTGAAAGGATGCGAGGGATAACAGTAAACATAAATACACATCTATCAGATTTTCTACTTCTTTCCAGATTTATATACGTACACACACAAAAAGCCCAGCAGCCATCTGAAATCACGTTATGCTTAATTCTGGACTACACTTGCTCCACAGCAATTACTCTACTTGCAGGAAGGCAGGAAACACTGCATTTTGCGTGTCTGGGGTGCCAGGATTTAGCTGCACCATCACCAATACACCACCTTCAAAACAAACTTTTGGGGTTCTTATAAACTATAGAAATCAAATAAGTAATTCAGGCTCCTGTTGAAGCAACGAAGTTACGTGCTATACCAAAAACAGAACTCATCCTGTTTACTGTTCCTATGTTTGCAAAGCTAAACAGAAAACACATACGTTTATATTTGTGAAAGTAAAAGAAAAGTATTTGTAAAAGTAGAAAAGTGAAGACTATTTAATATAATATAAGCTCTCAATTTCCATCTTTCTGAATACCCTCCTGCTCCCCCAACTCACGCGCAGCACCGGCAGGCATCCAGCTGCACCTCCAGCCCGAGAAAGCCAAATCGATGCTCCGGGCTTGACAGGACGCAGAAACCCCCTGTGAACTGGTGTATGAGAAAGGGTGCTCGAGGTAAAGCAAGGGCTGCAAGGGTGACTGAGGCAGCACAAAGGTGATGCAGTAGCGATCTGGAGATGAGTCATCCTGCCAGAAATGGGTTTCTTTTCATAGAGGCTCTATTAACACGAGAAGTCTCTGCCAAAAGCAATTGTCAGTGGGAAGCAGTCTGCTAAAGGTAAGCGGGGGAAAAATAAGGTCAATGGAAGAAAATAAAAAATGAAAATAAACCTCAAAACTACGGTGCAAAGGATGTCAAGAGAGTAGGGGTTTGTCCACTCAACCGCACTGCGCACTGCCAGGAAGGAGACGAATGCCCACGGTCCATGCTCCTGCTTGCTCCTTGTAACAGAAATGAGAAAAACATGCCTATGCTCTGAGAAGACACAGGAACAAACTCCTACTAAATATGGAAAAGGGTGGCCACTACTCCCTGGGTAAGGGAAGAGAGAAAAGACATGTAAGGAAGGCACTGCTATTTTTAGGACTGTAGTGCTTCCAAAACTACATCACTTGTAATAAGAAAATTTCCAGAGGCGCAGTGGATTTAAAACTTGCGTTCAAGGTACTCAGGGATCGTTAACCTTTGTTTGTAACTTTTCTAACCACATGTCTCCACTTGGTTTGAATGCACACTTCTAAAATATTGTCTTAAAATAAGATTTGCAATCAGTTTAATAACCTGGCTGTACTAGATGCAATTCTCATTAAGTTAATGAAAATTACACTTACAAAGCAAAGAATCTTTTCCTATTAACCTTCCTCTGACTTCTTCCCAACAGGCAAAAACACCACCTTCCCTCAGTGTGAAGAATGATTAGAAGTAACTTTTTTGAAGAAACGCTCAAACCTAATTAATTAAATGCCCAGGCCCTGACTCACTCAAAGACAGTCACGACCTTTCCATCAAGGAAAGTAAACTAAGAAAATTCCCCGCAAGCAGAAGCAACTCAATTGATGCCAGGGAGGTGGTTAAAAAAGGGCAGTTCTGTGAGGGCTTTGGGTGTGCAGATTGTAAATGTAAATCATACATTTAATCTCAAATTTGGAAGCCATCAGCCCACACCGTATGATGCCATCAAAGCCTTCCACCAAGCCATTCGTAGCTTTAGACTCCACCGCACCTTGCAGCAGTTTCACAATGCTGTTACATGTTGCATGAAAAAGATGTTCCTCCTTTTCATTTGCTTTGAAGTTTCTCCCTCATCGTTTCAACGCTTGTCTTTTGACATGAGAAAAATTAAATATTTCTGTGCAATTAATGCTTTCTCTTCCCCAGCTGCCTTCTCCCAAGGTGAAGGAACCTAGCATGTATTTTAATTTACTTCAAAGTTATTTCAAATAACTTCAAAACAACATATAGTTTGTTCCTTCACCATTTTCACGTGTACCTCAAAGGTCCAAAAGCAGAAAAAAGTAACAAACATTTGATTTAATCAAGAATCAACACAGCTGAAATTCCATCAGTACAACTGAAAATGAGTGATCATAAAAAGCAAATAGTTAATTATTTAAATTCTCAGCAACAAATTTTCTAATAATATAGGATGTGCCTTAGCCTTAAACACAGCCCTGAAAAATCTGTCTTAAAGAAAGTCAGTCAGCAACTATCCCTTAGTTTACCCTCACTCAGCAAAAGGAAAATTTAAATTTGTAATACAGTATTTGGATTATAATGTATAACCATGCACAATAAACCATGCGTGTGGATATTCACAGCTAATCAAAGCACTTCAAACTGCTAAATCCTGAAACAGAAAAGAGACCTGTTGGGTGAAATCAAACCTTTATCACCGTTTTACCAAACACCTTCTCTCGATTCAATCTGCCGACTCTGAGAACTGCACAGGTGAGGTCAGGACCATTACAGCATCTGCCATTTCTGCGATATCAGCCTGGTGTGCTTAAAAGCCTGAAAGACCGAAGCTACAGCAAATGTGGACCACGCAACGCAAACCCTTGGTCACAGCAGAGCCTCCCTGTAGGCTGACTTCCCTTTCATGAGCACCACATCAACTCTCTGCTCCAAATCTTCTCACTTAAATATTTTACACTGCATACCCAGCATAATCTTCCCAATTTAATACCAGCCAGATTAGATGGTAAAATACATGGCCTTACTGTACATGGAATGCATACGGTGGAAGAAGTGGGTATTTCAAATAATAAAGCATTTGTTTCTGCAGTTCCTGACTGCGTGTCGGAATTCATTTTGTATTTGTGGCAAACAGTTTCTTTGCCCCTAATAAACTTTACTTATTTAAAAATACGCCAGCTGTAATATAAAGTATTGCATAAATTCTGATGAAAGTTATTTCTCCCCCACTTCGTCATCCTTCTCATCTCCTTTATGCTTAATGAGTACAGAATGAGTACAATGCAATTGATTTCTAATTATTTAGACAAAAGCAAGACCTATGCATTTGATGGCAAACTGAACTTAAAAGACTTCGTAGACTGGAAAATCTGAAACTGCTATTAAAAGCTCATGATCACTTTCTTTGGTACATTATTAAAGGTACACTGAAAAATCACTGAGATAAACTACTGCCCAGCAACTCTGTCCTAATTCTGTAACTATTGCTCCATCCAGCTTTTCTTGTTAAACAGAAATGGTGCTTAACTTACACAATCTTAACACCATCCAACCATGCAGCATGCTCAACCTCCAGCAAAGCAAGTCGACAGAAATGGTGCTTCACTTATACAATCTTAACACCATCCAACCGTGCAGCATGCTCAACCTCCAGCAAAGCAAGTCCATCTGCTCCCCAGGGGTACACCTCAGGGGTACACATTAAGCCTCACTTACACGTGCTTCCTGTGGAACTCCAGAATCTTCCCCTCAATTCTTTCCTGGTTTGGCAAATACTGGTTTGTTTTAAGGTGTTCTCGATCCTCCGATTCATCAAAATCCCCTATTTCGGCTATTGCAGAAAACAAAACAATGTTAGAGTAACAAGAAACAATGGAAAAGCATCAATGACAGAAAATACTTGCTAAGGAATTACAGAGACCCCCAAGAGCTGGGATGTATTTTCCTCTACATGCTTCAAATTTGGGCGTTATGCTTTGTATTCAGCTCCATTTTACAAAACACTCATAGTTATCCCAAGCAGCCTTCTTGGGGATTACCGCAGTCTTTGAACACTGTCTGGAAAATTACTTCTTTACAGTCATAGGCAGGAGATGTGCAGAAGACTCATGAGGGGGTCTAAGCATTTCTTCCTTACAGATAGCTCATACCAAACCAGTGTATTTCAATTTATTTTTTCTAAAGATACATAAAATAGTTATGGACAAGCCCACTTGGGAAGAGAGCAAATTACATTTTAGGAATTGTCCAAAAATAAATGTATAGCAAGAAGAGAAAGCAGCGTTATGTGACTTCAAATCCCCACAGTGCCTACATCTTGAGTTTTGGTCTCCCTTTCACATATCCACGCCTTTCAGAAATGACTCTGGGTACTCAGGAAGAGATTTACAGAAGAAAAAAGCATTAATCAAATGTGTGGAACAGTTTCCATCTGATAAAGCATTAAAAGACCACAAGTCTTTGGCTTGGAAAAGCAAAGCATGAAGCAGGCAAGACATATATGGCAGATATATATAAAAACTAAAAGTTGAATAAATCATTTTTTTAAGTTATTTACTTTTTCTGATAATAAAACATGAATTCACAGTGTTAAATTAAAATGTAAAAGTTTTAAAAAGACAAAAGGATGTAAGTTATCGTCCAAACCTCCCAAACACTAAGCTGTAAAGCTCATTTTCATGGAAGGATGCCAAAAATATAAGCAGATCCAAAAGTGTGACAAACGCATGGAAGCAAAGTTCACCAAAGACAACTAAACAAAGAGATGCCGAGTCAATCTTTGACTGGGAAAGGCCACAGCAGAGGAAGCATCACCATATGCTCACTGAGGGCATCTGCCATCAACTGCTGTCAGAGTGGCCTCAGCGAACTCATAATCTCATCCAAGGCAGCTGGTTTGTAAAAGAACACAGCAATATCCTGCTTAAAATCAAGCCAGCATATGAAACAACAACAACAAAAATTGAAAGGCACTTTTGTCAAGTAATTTATGTTAAAAACAATCATATTTTTTCTCACTTCTAATTTTCTTACACTGGCAAATCAGGAGCAAATTTTAATTGTGTCACTCACTGACAGCACACACACGAGACAGATTTGCTCTTCCAATAAAATCCCCATAACTAATACTATTATAATTGTATTATCATAAGACAGTGCAGAATTCTATAGCTAATAACTATTGATCAGTGCATGTGTGAAGAGGTATCGTTTAACAGCTTCTGTTTGAAGCCAGGAAGGAGGCACAGGAATCCATTTCTGCAGCTCCGGTTGCAGGTAAGGAAGCACAACAGCACTTGGATGCTACTGAACTGATTTGGTGGCTGAACCCAGTCAAATTTTCCAACCTGCTCATCATAAAGGCTGTGTTTTTAGGTCTTTAGGTGCTTACAGACTGAGTGAGCAGCAACATGGAGAGCTTCCAAATCAACTGCTTCCTATCTACAGTTGCACTCCCAAGTGAGGAGGAAGCTGCTGACTCCACTGTTGGCCACGTTCTGGCACGTTTCGGGTTTGATTTCAGTCCAGTCTCTATACATTTATCTTCCCCCAGCCACAGGGAAAGCAAGAAATATTGGTTTTGGGTTGGTTTCAGACAGCCTCCACGAAGCCAAAGCTACCTGGTACACGGGCACTAGCTGTCCCTCACCACACCTAGCCCTGATGATAACCCCAGTGTTCAAAATCTATGGGGTTCACTGCATGTGCAGAAGGAAACACTGCCAGACAGAAAACGCTTCTGGTTACCAAAAGCTGCTGCACGCTATTTAATGTGGGTTAGCAATGGCAACATCGCCCGACGGCCCCGCAGCCGAGATACTCACACTGCAGGAGGTGAGAGACCAGGAGCGCGGCTGTGTTGTCGCTGCAGGTCAGCCGCTCCTCGGCCAAGTCTCTCTTGATTTGCAGCGCAAAAAGGTACCTGGGAGAGTTAGAAGCACTGGAGTTACAATTACCACCTTAACACGTGACAGAACGATCAAACTGAGGAGAGTTTTGTAAAACCAGCATCTCTTAATTCTTCTGTCTCCAGAACCAAGATAACACAGAAGTCTTGCTACCAAGGATGGTCAAATCAAGCCAAACAACCTGTGACTAATCCAGTGCATGGAACAAGGAAGCAGAAGGAACCCACGCTTTTAAGAAGTTTGATTTGTGAAGTAACAGCAGCTGTAATTTTGAGCTGAAAAGAAACTTAATGAACAGTTCAAGTGATTTCATGTATTAGAACAAGGATGAGACAACATCACCGATTCCACTATCTTGTTAGGAAAAATAATGAGCATTTCTGCAAGCACTCAATTAATTTACTCAGTGGTTGTATTTTCCAGGACTGTAATGTTAGCAGCCCACAGAGACAGTAAGAAATTAAATTTCCTTTTCTTATACCACTACACTCATTTAACTAAAGTATTTCCCAAATCAGCTGTTCAAGAGGAACAGATTTCTGTTTAACAGTTTTGTTAAGCTGCCTGCAAAACACACAAGAATAGAAGAAAAATGTGGCAGCCCTTAAAGTGTGCTGGTAAGGATCAACTTGGTAACCTAAACCAATTTTAACATATTTTTCTGAATCTAATGCTGGCAAGTCTTTTGTGCTTTCCTTTTTACTTAAAAGAAGGTGCAATAAGGACTCCAGTAAACAGGCAACAACTCATTACTACAAATAAACCTTTGAACTGACAAACTGACTGATATTCATTACTGAATTACACCCTGAAAGGGAACAGGATTTTTTTTTAAAGAACTAATTTTAAAACATCATGTATCACATTCTTGAGGCAAAAAGATAATAAAAGGTTTTTTAATTTTGAATGTGGGGTGTTTTTTTTTTAATTTTAAAGTACTGGAAGTATGTTTTAAGTATTACTTCTATAATTACTTCTCTAAAGTATGTTCTGTTTTCTGCATATCTGACTGAGCTACCTTATTTTCTTCAATACACCCACAATGAAGTGGACATATCATTAACAGCATTGAGAAACACCTAAGCACAGACCAGAACTCCACAATAAATACTCCATAAATAGAAAAAAATACAGTTCCTGCTCAAAAAAAAAGCTGTATTCCTAATGAAATTTGCACAAGAAACAGTAATTAACATATGAAAATTGGAAGCAAAGGAAATATTTAGATACTAATTATCATCACAAGAGACAATCACATTGTATCACAGCAGCTACCATGCTCATTTGCTCTAAAATAAGCCTGAGGGATAATAAAGAACCTCTATGGACCTCCATAGGGAATTCCAATTAAAAATAGTAAAACTGGAAAAAGCACTAAATAAGCTCCTTAGACAATAAAATCCTGGGTGATGTCCTTGTTACAGGCATAGTCTTCAAACCACGTTCCCAGGTGCGAGCAAGTGGACAGATCCGCTTTATCTACCAGAGCTCAGTTAGCGATCAGCAAAAGCAACCCATGGTGAGCATCAGTGAAAAATGTGACCAGGAAAGGGTGTTTGCTAGTTGTAGAATACTTAAAACACGGACTTAGAAGTGTAAATGATAAATAACTTAGTAAAATACATACTGATTATTTTCTAGGTACTGTTTATAAATACGAATATTCCCTCCACACCCCGTCTCTTTTGACACTGTGATGTGTGACAAGCCCTAACCTGTGCTGTTTTCTGTTTTGTAAAGTATTTTTTCCACTAACACATCTGCTAAACACTCATGAATCTGCTAAAACGGTGACAGTACCAAAAAGTGCTCTTTTGCTCATCTTCAGTGTCAGTTTTGTTTGGAAACTGATGCAACCTCCTCCTCTTACCTTCCCTTTATATCAGTAGGTAATGCAAACCAAATTCCTCAAAAAATACTTTACCTGGTGTATTCCTCTTGCAACTGACCCGGGTCTGGAGGGAAAAACTTTACAGCTAGACGAAGCATTGTAGTCTTTGGTCCTATAAGAAAAGTCAGGCATTTCACAAAAAACTCTTGCTCTTCATAAGCACATGCACATTATGGTTTCCAACACACGCACACGAAGTCGAGCCAGCTTTCGGCTTGCCAGCTAACTACAGTGGGCCTGCAGGGTGTGGATTGACCATCTCAGCAGAGATACAGCAGGGAGTTTTCAGAGGAACTTATCTGTACTACTTCCAATGCAAGCCTGGAGTCTGAACGCTGTAGTTTAAAGCAACGTGAAAGCAACCCCAAAGCAACTACTTGGCTGCACACAAAGGCATCACAGGTGACCCAGCAAGAGGTTCCCAGCAGGGGAGGAGGGTGCAGGCACATCCCAACACCAGCCACCACCAGACCCATCCATGAACTGAATCCATGAGTCTGGGTGGACCCAACTGGCTCCCTGTGGAGATAAAAGCATGTTTGCAACATGCCCATTAATATCCATTTATTCCCATTTTTAGCACCGTTCTTGTCCATCTCAATGACAGGGAGACAACTAATTTAACATTTAAATCCGAACAGAATCCTAAGTAACTATCTGGAATACTCCACAATGCTCTGCACAACATTTCACAAGAAGAAAACCCAGCTGAGACTTGACCGTGTTAACAGCTTCAGTGTCAGCCTGCTGAACTGCCCGACTCAACGTGTGCAATCCCCCACTTAACCAGTATTTTTGGAGGAATATTACATGGTACCACAGCCGCTTGCCATCCCACAACTGGGCACCACCATTCTGCTGCTCGTTTGCCTGCTCTTCAAGCAGACAAAGCTGAGTATTTTGCAGGCACCTTCTGAGCATTCACCTCACAACTGCAGGCATCCCCCGGACAAGAGAAGCACCGCTCCTCCACCACAGCCCCACCACTCGACCATCACAGGCCAGAGGAAGGCAGGACAAAAGAAAGATGGAGCCCCTCTAAAAGGCAGAGGAAGGCCTGGGAAGGGCAAAACTGCCACCCCTCTTCTTGCCAGACTCCTCCATGTGCTATGGGCAGGATATCCAAATATTTCATGACCCAACTGAACACCAAAGCCAGCCCTGCTTACGTGTGGCCTCCAGAGGTGCCATCCAGCCTCAGCCACCTCGGGACACTGTGTGCTGCTGCCACTTCAGAGCAAGCTTAGCCAAATTAAAATAAAATAACCAAATGTGCTCAAGAAAATTTCGTAAGCACAAACCAGCCTGCTTTAACTTATTTTAAGCATCAAGTTCTCATAAACTTTGACAAAGACCAACTTAACCCCATCAGCCCCAAAGTACACTGGCACCTGATTCCCACAGGCCAAACATTCCTCCGCTCACCCACCCTCTCGTCTGCTAACGAGGGAATAACAAACTTTGCTTTCTGCCAAGTACCTGGGAGAACAAACTCAGACTGTCACAGCTGTCAGAAATGCAGCTCCCAGCCTCTGAATCCAGAATTACCAAAGCTTTGGTGAAGAAAAAACACTAAAATCCTCATCCTAATTACAGTGTAAGATCTAGAAATGAAAGGAGGCTGGAAATAAGACCCTATAATGATACACAAAGCTCACGCTTGGCAGAGACTGAAACCATACTGAGGATTTTATAGTTCTTGAGATGAATCAGATGAGGAAAATAAAACTTTACATCAAATTTTGCAAAATACTCCAAGCCTTTGGAATACCCTCACAAGGGTAAGAACAGGCCTGCACCTTACTGACACCAGTCAACTGGAAAGTATTGCTGCCGGAGCAACTCTGGCGGTGTTCTGAGCATAACTTACATTAAATTATAATAAGTATTGAAAATTTAAAAAATAATGCTGCATGTTTCCTTCTGTAGCACAACCCCTTTTCTATTTTTTTTTAAACCTCGCTTCTCCTCCATGAATAAGTCCCATTCTAATTAGGAAAAGAAACACTGGGCCAGTCTAAACCAAGACGCAGAACTTATTGCAAGAAGCCAAACCAATTTGGATCTAAACTCCCCACCTTCTGGAGTGGTTCAGTAGTAAAACTGACTGCATTTATATAAAAATTATAAAAAATAAAATCTTTTTCATACAACACAAAGCTGTTGCATAGAAGGGCAGCCCCGGTGTGGCCAGAGAGCACCAAGGCTGAAGCCACGGTGGATGTGGCTGCCCTTGCCCAGCTGCGTGGGCAGATGGAAACACCCTCCCATTCCTGCAGCTTCCTCAGTCCCTTAATTCCAAAACTTACACAAGGTCAAGTAATTGCATTAATTCTCCTCTTAAGACTTTGTATCCAGGAGCGCTGGCAAATGAGTCCTTAGGAAGATGCTCCTGTGCAATCGCACCTCAGCTACCAGATTCAATGAACGAAGAGCTTCAATTACTATACATGCAATTAACTTTTTAACTGCAAGTGTTTTCAAGGCTTTCTACAGTCCTGTCTCATTTCAATTTTAAACAGAGCAGCATGCCAGAAGGGATACAACTAGCATAAAAAGGAAAAAAAGAGCTCTCACCTGAGCTAACAAAACTTACAAATTTGACATTTCAGAACTTGAACATGCACCAGACAACTGACTGGTGTCTCCCACAGGTTAACATTTAAAAAAATATAAAAGAAGTCTTTCAGTGTCACTGGCAACAAAACATGGGTGGTAGACAACCAAACAGCAGAACAGCCACAAATTTTCACACATCCCCATGGTTTTAGACCATTTGAGAACAATAAGCGCACCATCAGGGAACACAGCCATCAGTCTAGGGTCTAAGACCAAGTTACCCCAATTTATGTGCTACAGAAGAGGACACAGGAGGAGAAACCAAGAGGCATCGCAGACGTGTGGTCCACCAGATCACTGACTAAGACATAATTCCCTCCAGCCAGGAGCACTGGAAAAACAAAAGAAGCCTAACTGCAGGGAGTATATAAAGAGATGGCAACCCAACAACTTATATAAACAGATGGCACTCCAACAATTACCAGCCAGTGTCGGTAAAAGTTAAAACCATGACCTGAAAGTTAAAAACTCTGGCTAAAACTGACAATGTCTTATTTTCTGGCAATCAGTTTTAGGCAGAAGAGTAACTACAAACTACCTCCCAATACTAATTTTCAACATCTTTCAATTAAGATTTTGAAAGGAGAAGAAATCCACCACACCCTCCTGATCCTGCTCTTCCACAAAACCTTTACAACCAGAAACTGAAAATAAGTAAACAGCTTAACCCTGTTCCAAGAAAAAAAAGGTGTGATTTAATCTTTCAACATCAGAAGAACGTGCATACTGTATTCTTCAATTATTTTTAGCCTTTTGAGTGCATCTCACGTTACTTTTCAGAACAGCACAAAGCAAAGACAGCATCACTATTGCAATAGCCTCCTGGCCAAAGAGCAGAAACGAATTTCCCAACCGAAGCGAGGAGGACTCTGAAGCTGCAGCTGCTCGGCCCCTGTGAGATCCCTACCTCTGCTCTCCTGGGAAGCTGCTCCTGAGCACATTGGAGGGAGTTGTTGAGAATGAGATGGGAATACCCACCCCACCGAAATTCCCTGCCTGTCAGTGAGCTCCGAGTGCAGCTTTTTGCAGCCCTCCCGCAAGGTGCATCAGCTCTCATGGGCTCTCACCACTGCAGATGCCACCTCCTCCCATGCCATGGGTGCAAGAAGCAGAAAATTCCTTTTTTTTTCTACCATAAGACCCAACGTACAAGTGCTCACAAACAGCAGATGTCGTGTTTCACTTAACCATGACACCAGCTGACCCAATCTATCTAGACAATTATCACAGAGAAAGAATCATCCCTTTACTAAGTTTCCATTCCACCCACCGCATACGACATATTAAAAACATCAGGTTTGCATGCCCGAACAGGCACTGCTATCACCCCTACGCCAAGTACAATTTTCAGGGAAGCATAACCAGTAAATCAAGTAGTAATTGTGAAAGCAACTCACATAAAACATATGTAAATTAAGGAAAACTTCCTTTTTTAAAAACTACTTACTCCGTACTTGTTTAATAACAGGTTTCATAGGTTCCAGCCAAATCTGAAATTAAAGAAAAAAAATTACAAACTGACATCCATATTTGAATACCACATGAAAACATCAAAAGTAGATTCAAATAAAGCACTAGTTTATGAGTCTGCCCTTCTTCCTCACTGCAGTAATACAACAATTCCTTTGCTTTAAAAAAATGCACTTATCTATTTGAACTGACATTTATCATGCATCAATAGAAAAATCACTGATCCATGCTTAAAGCTTATCTGGACAGAAGAGCCTGGTCAGCAAAAGCCCAGCACCACTGCCAAGACGACAGAAATCCTGTCAAAACCCACAGCACAGACAGGAGCCAGGCTACAGAACTACAGCAGCTCTGGAGAACATGACAAGGTCCAACTTCTTTTCCCCTCCATGTTTTGTCCATCTCTCTCTACAGGAGGACTTTTACTTGATAGTGATTTCCCACATTTTTTTTCTCTTTTGACAAGCACATTTTTAAAGAAATACTCCTGCTGGTCTAGTAAAAGGAGTGTCCATAAAAGTAACCCAAAATATTCCAGATGCTCAACCCCACCTCTCCAAACAAAAACATTGTAACAAGACAATTATGTTTGGCTCTTCCTAGTTACTCCTGGTCTGAGAGAGAGCCGGGGATTTTAAGGACCTCATTAGATGCAGAAACACTCTGGACGCTTTGCAGAAGAAACAGAAACCAAACCAGCTTTGCTGTATTTCCTTGGCCCTAGAGCAGGGTGTATTCATGCTACGCGCATTCTCAGTGTTCTCAGTCATACTTTATAGTGTGAGGCCTAAAGCTAGAAAAAGTATCAGAAAAAACTAATGAAAACACGGGTTTGGGAACTTTTTCTAGTTTAGAAGCCACATTGTCCTCTTTGCAAGACAGAATAAGCAACTAGGAGATTTAAAGAGTGTCAGTATTTATCTAGATCAATTATTTAAAAAGCTTTCAGGTTTATATTTATTAAAAAGAGGTTCATAACAACTCTTCAGGGAAATCAACTGAAGACTGAATTAACCCAAGAGAAATGTGAACACTACCAAAATTATACATTGTAACAAGATTTCACACAGAGTACACTTTGAGTTGATGTTCCCCCTTTCAAAGAGAAGGAGGATTTTATTTATGTCCCTGAAAGTGGGAACATCACCAACCATTTAACTGCTTTACACATTTTTTGAGATTTAACAAGAAACAGAATCTGGTTCCTCCCCTCACTTTATTGGTTGTTGTCATTCTGCTAAGTGAAGCAGATTTACAAGAATAAAGAGAGAATCCCACAGAGGACTCCAGCAGACTTTGAAACTTTTGACACTCAAGTAACTGCATTCACGCAACGTTTTTATCGTACAAACTGGTCAGGGAACTGCACATACCCAATATGACTGGAGGTTCTGGAATTCGATCCCAAAGTAGTCAGATTCAATCAAATTCAGATGCTTGTAAACTTCTGTCAATAACGTCTGGCCGTAGTACTTTGACTAAGGAAGTAAAAAAAAAATACAGCAAGATGGAGATGAGTAATTTTACAGCAAACTAGAAATAAATTATAGGCTCTTTAGAAACCACAGAAAAATATCTTAAAGATTTTTCACATTATTTTCACCACTGTAAGATGGATATTTGGTATCCAATATACAGGCACAGCTCCAAAGTTTCACAGAACCAGAGAAACCCAAGTTGGACGTGGCTGGTGGACGTCATCTATGTCCAACCTCCTGCTCAAAGCAGGGTCAGCTATGAGACCAGCCGAGATCAGCTGTGAACTATTTGCAGCTCATTCAACAAACCAGCACCATGTGTTTGTGTAGCTGGACGGTGCAGCTCTCCCCTAGCTGCAGCAAACCGAAGCAGGGGCTGCCAAAAACCTGCTCATGTTCACCCTCTTTGCTGGTACCAACACCATGGACCACACGGCCACACACAACTTTCATACCAGCGAGACTTAAAAACACAGGCAGCTGCTCGACATGAGTCCAAGGCGGCCAAGGAAGGCTGGCGTGGGGCGGTTTGCACCCAGTCAGGATTCACCCATGATTTGGGAAGCAGCAGCAGCACAGACAGGACTCAACGGGGCCAGGCTGCCAGGGATCACAGTGGCAGAGCGCAGGCTGCTCATTGCAAGGCCTTTGCTAACAGAACCAGAGCTCACCTTCTGAAAGGAACAGTTTAAAAAAACCCTAACTTTTTTTCTTACAACAGTGTTCAAGAAACCTCAAAGTGATAGAATTTATTCTGTTCATTAAGAAATAAACAGGAAGGCTACAGCAGGAA
>NW_010167194.1:74319-94002 GCF_000695765.1 Mesitornis unicolor
CTACTCTCACACCATGCCGACTGTGTAAAGTCATCAGTGATGAATCCCTCCCTCAGCACACCCGTTCACCAGCCCTTTCCACAAGCAAGTTCAGTGCAAAGCCACAAAACAAACATCGGCAGAGAGCAGCTGTGGTAACACGGGAGAAATCGGGAAACTCTCACAGCACACCCAAAACAACTACACTTGGATCTGCTTATTAAAACGTAGGAGCTTGCTCTCAGCATCTATTAGTGTGTGACTGTAGCAGCTGCCACAAGAAAAACAGCATTTATGGACCTGCACATCACTCCTTGAAAAGAATTCAAAGGGTGTTCGCATCCCTCAGTACCTACTCCAGTGACCCACAAAAGCTGGCAGCATGGGTAGGGAAGGGAGCGTGGCCACTGACATCCGTGTTCTGCCTTGGACCATGAAAGCGAGCCCACAACTGTGGCAACAGCATCCAGCGTCACTCTGGTGGGGCAGGAGATGGGCAGAACACAGCCCTGGTGCTCATGGCACCGAGGTCTTGGGTATTTGGAAAAGTCAGAGTGCGGGAAGACTCTGTGGCCTTCCCATCAAAGCTGGCACACAGCTCTGTAACTGACTCCTTAAACTCAGAATGGTGTCTCTACTAAAAAGAGGTATTATAATAAATCAGTAATTTCATGAAGCGTGCAAATGAAAGCATCTAAAAGTATGAACGGGCCACTTTAGATTAAAATAAAAGAGGGTTTAAAAAAAAGTAATAAAAGATAGTAAAAGTTGCCGGAATTGTTTTGCGTTACTGAGATGCATAAAAATTCAAGAGTAATTGCTCCTTACAGGAAAAAGAGAGTAACTGTTGAAGTTTTTAGAACTGTGCAATTTCGCTAAATAACTCTGTGTCACTTTAAAAGAAACAACACTTCAGTGAGAAGTCCAGGTAATGGCTGGCTGGGTGAGAAGGAGCACTCTTCTTTTTTTGGACAAGTTTAGTGCTGTCTAAATTGGCATTTTCTTTGTAAGAACACAGTTGATTTTTTTATTTTTATTTTTATTTTTTTAGCCAAAATCTGCTTGCAGAAGACGCTGTGGGTACGGCTTTTGATTTTCAAACAACGACAATGAAATAAGGAACAATGCAGGTAATAGTAAACCACATCTCCAGTAAATAACTCTCCTGCTCTTCTGCCCACAGGCACGTTTCTCAGGCAGATCACAGACTGCTTGCCACACACGCTCCAGGAGAAATCAAGTGAAATACATTTCTTGTTTTGCACTTAAAATAGTAACAGAAGAAAAAAACCCTACATATAGTAGGACCTTTTTTTTCTTTAAGCACAGATACACATGCATTTATCATCACTGCACGCCTACTGCTCACTGCACCAAGATTTAAGGAATACTTTTTAGCCAGAATATTTGTGGTACAAGCTGAAAAATCATTCCATGATACTTCCTTCAACATATAAAGCCACAATAACAATGCCCCATTCTAAAAGAACAGTATTAACTTAATCATATTTTATTTTTAAATAAAAATAGGTTACGAAAGCTTGAGACCAAACACAATTTTTTGTTATTATGTCTCAAATGCTGTGGGAAAACTCTTCTTAGGGCTATTTAGTTCCTCAAGTTGTTCATTACATTTATAACAATCCTATCCAAAAAGCTTCGTTAGCTTTTTGAAGCAGACAAAAACGAAAGTTATACAGTGGTAGCTCCATGTCACTGCTCCAGCTGCATAAAAGCAAAATCTTTTTAGTAATTACTTAGTTTGTCATTCTGACATCAGAGCAAGAAGCTCCATGAATGCATTTCAGACAGGCCTCACTTTCAATACAACTTCACAGCACAGCATACTTTCCATTCCAAACTTCTCAATTACTCTTTATATTCTGCCAAGACGACAACTACTGATATTACTGAATTACTGAATTATTCCTCATAAAAAAGGAGGAGGAAAAAAAAAAAGGGAAAAAAATGAAACAAGCAGCTAACAAAAGCTTTCCCCAGTGACCCAGGTCTAAATGTGCTACAGACTATTTTAACAAGTCATCATTAGAAGACTGAGCAATACAAGAGATTTTTTTCAAATGGACTTGTATATTCAGCACAAAAGACCCCGCAGGGATGGGGACGCGGGAGTCCTGGCAGGTGGTGCTGCTGCAGGGCAGAAATTAATACGAAAACATTTTAAGCTGGTTTCTTGCCTGAAGGAGCTCTCTGTATTTTTTCATTCAGTGAGAAATGTAAACATATTCAATGTTGGCAATTTTTAGGACAGAGGAGTAAAATGTAGATTTAAAAAAAAAAAAAGTTGGATGAACAGTTATTTTCATCATCCCAGCTGTTCTATTTTCTCAACTATCACCACCTCCACGGCAGACCCTCCCTCTGCCACAGCGTTTTAGCTTAGGAAGACGGAAAAGCGAACCAGGAAGGCACAGCCTGTGATTTTCAGCAGACCATAGTTCAGTTTTATCAAAACCAATTCTTCCTCAGTAGCTCCCAAATACGTCTTCCAGAACACCATAAACTCTGCTTCCACGTATTTTCACTTCAGAAACAAAAAACCCAGTATTTTCATAATGAGTAGCATTCTCATATTCCAAAATGGACAAACTGCCCTTGCTCAAACTTTCCAAAAATGAAATCCACTTTTGGCAGCAGTTAGGCTGGAAAGGGGGAAAAAAAAAAAAATCAGTCCAAAAGCCAAGAGTTTGGAAAAAAGGGAGAGTTACAAAGCAGAGGTACAGAATGGAAACTGCTGGGGTTTTTTTTGCTCCCTTTCGCTGCACTTCAGTGGTCTTCCTCATGAAAAAGCAATTTCTCATCTTTTGGCAAATTAAAAAAATGGCAATCAGGAACTAAACAAAGTCATTACACCAGACTTGTTATTTCCTTCCTTGACCAGAAATACACAAACATTTCAGTAAGTTTATAGTTGTTTATCTACAGCCCTTTTGTAATCTGTTAGATCTCTGTCCAAATGCAGTGTGATACACACAAAACACCCTCAGGACTCCCTGTTAATAACTATCATTAATGCCACGTATAAACAAAAACTGCATTTCTGAATACATGGTGTATGTGTAAATCACATTTATTAGAAAAAAAGAAATAATGTGAGATGGCGAGGAACTTTTTGTTGTCATGGTTAGAACAAGACGAATTACAGCTCCATATCTAGATTTTAATCTGCAGATTGGAAAAGTAAAACCTAACCATCTTCTTTTCAGTACTTCATCAGTTTCTTCAAACCTGACTGGAACAAGTAGCTCAAATGAAAACAGCCCCTGCCTCCCCACAAAAATGGGGGGACAAAAAAGCATACTCTGGTTTCATGTGCTCAGCCAAATACTGCTTAAATACTACTTCATTTTGATCACCTGAACATTAAGTAATAACTTTCAGCTTCAAATATTTCAATCTTTCTTTTAATACTTTGTAAAGAAAACTGTATTTTAAACACACATTTGTTTTATTCACTTTTATGTACTGACAGGTCAGTTTACTAAGACAGCACCAAAAAGCCTTTGTGGTGCCTCTAACAACCTGCAGAGCATGGGATGCGCAGCCTCTGACACCACGGATTTGCCTCTCTCGTCCGGGGGCCTCCCCACTGTGTCTCCCTTGTGCCCCCCTCCACGTCACTGCATCCCCCCCGTGTCGCTGCCGGCCGCGCACCGACGACGGTAATCCCCACGACTTCCAGAATTAGGTCGAGCGCTACAGGAGTCAACCCAGCCCACACGGATGGTTTGTGAAATGCTTTCCAGCTTTCTACCCCCTATTTCATGGTCAGAGGCTGAATGTTGGGAATACAGCACCTCCCTGCAAACAATTTGTAACTCCTTCACAAATTCAGAGAGCATACATTTTCAAGGCGTACTTCTTTTTTTAAGTATTGTGTGTCACTGTATTTCTACGCTGCATTGAAATCCAATTTACTCAAATATGGAAGCTGCAAAACCAAATACAAGTTTTGGAGCTATTTTAAGTTACAGTATTAGACTGCATATTAGGCATAATTTTTGTTTATAAAAAACCTCTTAAGACTCCCTCTCAAGATTTTTTCCTTTTTGTCCTAAGATTTCAGTGGTGGGTTTGTTGTTTTCTAAACAGAATCTACAGCCAGACAAATTATTCTAGAAATGTAAGCCTCTGGCTCATTTAATTAAGAAGCATTAAAACCTGTGATAATTTAAAGGTTCAGGCAGTGTTAAGGCACTTCACTGCCAAATGAACCAGCTTTACCCAACAAACACGCTTTTCCAGAGTGGCCAGACTTGCTGGATCCCTGAAAGTAGGAAAACAGTAATTTGTTGACATGGGAAAAGATCCTCAAGAGGGAGGGAATTAAGTGAACGATATTGAAAAATGTATACTTAGGTAGACAGCACAGAGAGACAAAAAATGGTCCCAAGTTCCAAGAGTGCTCTTGTGCTGAAATATCTGGAGCACTTGAAATAAAACACATGGTACCCAGAGAAAAACAGAACAGCACCAACATTCAGCCAACACACGGTCTCCAAGCACCACATCCAAACAGCACATGGAAGAGCCACACAGAAGTTATGGGACATCGAGCAGAAATTCTCAGTCACTTTCATTACTTGGAGATAAAAAAAACATGAACATGCATGTCCCAATACCTCCGCTCCATGCACTGCTCTAGACTACCTGGGGAAGAGGTAAGGCACCCAAAATAAAACACTGGATCACATCACTGCAAGACTTTTGCAGGATGCAGCTCCATGACAATTTGGCACCAGAGTTGACACTTGCTAATCATGAAACATTCAGATGAAAGCAGTGACAGTATCACAGAAAGCAGCTGCTTTGGGGTGGCTGATCCCACGCAGAGGCAAAGATTGCAGCAGTCAAAATGCCAGAAAGTTGCATTAATGGGGGTGCTGGGCAGGTTTCTACAACATGAACTATTATTGCACATAATCTGCAAAGGGCCACAGCAACGCCGCACAAACAGCCTTTCTCACACATCAAGCGCACATTTTGAAAGGTCTCGTTAGCGTGCTACACCAAATATCTGCACTATTTCAAGCCTTTAAACAACTCAGGGGCTGAAATAACCAAGGCCAGATGCAAGTGCCTAGCTATAAAAATGGCCTGCTGACAAAATGGGCAGTGTGCCACTAACAGCCACTCTCAAAAAAAAGTCTTTTTCCACTTCAAGAAATTCAGGTTCATAACAGGACGTCTAAGCACCTACTTTGGTCACACAATCTGTAAAACAGTATAATAAAGCTAAGAAACTAGAACTTAGGAGACTGACTATCTCAGTTTCCCCAAAAAAACTCTGCTACAAGACCCTACACACTTGTGCAAACAACTGCACCTTCCTACACCCACTCCCTCTGCCATGCCTGGCCACTGCACCCATTTAGGCTATAGGGACTCTAGGAACGTGCACAGCATCATTTCATAGATGTATACATGTATATAAATAAAACTCTCCATTTTTAAGACATTTTAAACACAGGCATTACTTTCCTTCCCTTTGTACATAAAAAAAGGTTACTAAAATTGCTACTTTGTCTCCATTAATTATGCTTTTGCCTAAAAGCCATCATCCATGCTCACATCAACCAGATTTGATCTGGGCTTTCCCAGTTGTTATGGTACTCCAGGTTGGCACGCTGCTTGAGGAAGCCTGTCCGAAGGAAATAGCTTAAAACATTAAGGAAATACAAAGATCATGAAATACTATTTAGACAAATAAGGCATTTTTACAGGAAAGGCCAAAACTATATTTTGCTTTGTGCAAAACTGAAATTGTTCCAGCTGTCCTAACATGACTCCCCACTGTACTTTGAGCAGAGCTGCGGTACCATAGCCATGGGTTAATAAATACCCACCAGCCAGATTAGATAAAGGCTGAAGCTTTGGTAACTTCCCCCTTGCCAGCTGGAGTCTCTGGGCTGGCTGCCCAAGGAGCGGGCTGAGGCCCACAGCGATGTTCGTCCTCCACGATTTCATATGCACTACATGTCAGACAGCTCTAACACAGAGCCTCCACAAAGCCCTCTTTCCCGTTTTTTAAACTAATATGGGGATTTTACCACTCCTGTTGTGTGCTCAGGCTCCACCGAGAGCTGTGCCCATGCGTTCTGTCAGGGTAGGCCAGTGGAGAAGAGCAGCTCGGGCAGTAGAGACATCAAACACATCAGCCTGGGTCTTGGAGCTGGGGAAGATCTCAAGCTACCATCATTTCTGATCACTTGGGAAAGCATCACTCTCGAGGCTGGAGGCATTAGTAGCTAAAACACTTCACCTGCCCTTCCTCTGCTGTGAGGCTGGGAAGAAACAACTTCTTCAGAAATGTTTCCAAATGTGCTTCACCATCATGAGGGTGCTCCAAAATACAGAAGCACTTGTGCAAAACCCAAGCACAGTGTTACAAACGCGTCAAAAAGACACCACAAGTTCTACTACAAGTGAAAAAAGATCATTCAAGAGCAATAATCTCCAATTTACAGATCTTGATTTTTGTTTCCCCTCCACATTTTGTACATGTGAATTTTAACCATGCAGCACAGGTCAGGGCAGCGGCACATACAGAAGCTGTTCAGAAACTTCCAAGACTGTCTCTGAACTCAAAACAGACTACTTGCAGCTCAATACTTTTTTTTCACTTTTTTTTCCCCTCTCTTTTTTTTTCCTTTTTTCCCCTCTTTTCAACTTATTTTCATTCAGCAATGACTGCTCTGTTAGACAGAGGTGTCTTCCTCCCACGATAACCAACACCACAGCCTTAAAAAGTCTATCTTTTACACAAGGTATCATCACCACAGCACAGTTTTTTAAATATTCAGTTTACATGGTCTCCCTCTTACACAAGCAGGCAACATCATCCTTGCCAGAAATGTGTTTTGTTGCAAGGAGAAACAGATGACAACAGCTTGTGCTTTTGCAACCCTGCTGATTCAAATGCACGCTCACCAGGCTGGGCTCCTCTGAACACAGTCGGGTACCAGGAGACGCCATCCTTGCTCAACATCAAGTCCCTTTTTTCAGTAGGCACTGATCTAAAATTTCTCTGCACTGCCTCTGAGCACCCTGCACTTTTGTAGCTGTCTTTAACTGACTGTGGGTTGTTTCTTGAGTTTGGTGGGGTTTTTTTCTCCCTTTCAAGCTCTATATATTCTACAGAATTATCCATCTGTGGAACCAACTTTGAATGTCACCCACACCCACAGGAGGCTTCCAGACAAGTTGGGGTTTTTGTGTCTTTTGGTAGTTTTTTGGTTGGGGGGGGGGTATGTTTGTTTGTTTCTGGTTTGCTGTTGTTTTTTTTTTAATACAGCATTTCTTACCATTACTTTGAAAGAATGGCATAAGACTCATTTCAGCTGATTTCCACTACCCGTCACTAGATTATGACAAAAAGAAATGAACACTGACAGAAGTGTTTAAGCCACTGCCAGTATTTTCTTTCTTTCTTTCTTTCTTTCTTTCTTAGTGGTGATGACACATTGTTGGAATTAATAAGGAAACTAACAGGTAACAGCTTTTTCTCTACACAGTTATTTACCAGTTAGTTCGGAAGGCACCCAAAAGGAATTAAGTACAAGAATGGTACCACCAAACACGTGCCAAGACCATTAAGCCATGCGTTGGTTTATTTCATCAGATCCCACCCAGACAAAACAACTGCAGACTGAACTTCTCAGCGTGCTTACGATAAATTAAAAAGACCTTAAAACCAGTCCAGCTTTACATCAACTCGATGTTAAGGTGAGTGTGGCTTTTGTACTGTTCCTCAAGTCACTCTTCTGAACCCATACATGGGAAGTTTTCACCTATGCACATCCCATGGTGAAGCACACTCACTATAGTGTACCACAGCTATGAACACAACCCATTACACTCATATTTGAAGAGCTTTGTAACACTTGAGCACCATTTCCCTAAATGGTTTCTGTGTTCTGAGTCACAATATGTGCACATAAATAGATTATTCGTACAGTTCTTTCCACATAATGGGATGCCAAATGTCGACAGAACTCTGAAGTAGTAAATTGTTTTTATAATACAATTTAAGTTCACATCTTCCTTTAAAAAAAAGAAAACAACCCACCAGCAAAACACACACCCCAAATGTCAATAAAATAGCTGCAGTTGTACCTTCACCCACCCAATACCACATTCCTACGTAGCATCAAAAAAGTCAGACCCCCAAACACAAAATAACAGGTTTAAAAAGATATATAGTAGAATCCAACAGTACACAAATCGCAAAGCTTCAATTACTTTCTTTTTAAATCCTGTAATAACTTCAAATTTTAAATATTGAATTACTAACTTTCTCTTCTGAGGTCAGACAAAAATAAGTCCTAAGGCAGCTTATTTGCCATATTTAGGAGAGTCAAACCGGAGCAGCGACAAACATCCGGCCGTGATTCTTTCTGGAATTTTGACTATTTCTTCCCGGCCAGGGAAGAAAAACACCGAGCTGACTAACACAGCATCTCGATTCCTCCAGCACGGCGCTTAATAGGATTCAGAAGCAGCCTGTCCTCCCACTTCCCACATATTTAAGCTGTTAATACTTTTACAGCACAGAGGGAAAAAAGCCTTTATGAAAGGAAGGTCTAAGCAGGCGAAGGGAGAGTGAGGCAGAAGCTGCCGTGCCGAAATGCTGGCTTAGGGTTGGCCACAGTCCGTAGGTAAGGACAGTTGCTCTGAAAAACCACTGCAGAGTATTCGGTTTTCAGTGCCTACTCTCCATTTTTAACAGACACATACTACTTAAAACTGCTTAATAACAGCATTTTAAGCTGCAAAATTTCTGCTTCAGCCCCAACAAAGTTATTAGGGGTGTTAATGCTACTCTAATAAGTTATGATAAGCAGCGTTTTTCAGTGTGCACAAGCTAAAAACGCTCTCTCCAAACCACGGGACGTCACGAGGCACACACAAGCTGTTGGATTGCTTCCTCTGCAGCCCCAAAAACCTTCTGCAGTTCCAGCCCAACTCCTGATTTCAAGGCCCCCGATGGCAGCAAGTCATGGCTGTGAACTCCAACGGTTGGTCAGAAACAACAGGGGGCTCAAGAGGTGCCATTTTCAAGCCATCTTTTCAACTATGGATGCTCACAAACTGCACAGAAGTCAGAATAACTAAACTTATTCTATTCTAAACAGACAGATGGAAAGTAGTATTGGACTTTCAAAAATGCAATTTCTAAACTTAAATAAACCAAGAAAAGTCATATAGGTGGCCAGCAAAGACAGTATCATTATCAGAGTAATCAATCATCAAGCAGCTGTTTTCAACTTAGAACAGAAGAAGCCATTAAAATTTTGTAGTAATATAACAGTAAGTTTCCCAGGTTAGATAGCAGCCTGGTAGAAATACAGAAAATAGGAAAAAAACTGACAAAACAGAAAAGCATTTTCCTAAGGCCCAGCTCCACACTCCAAGGCACAAGAATGCTCGCATTAAACTGACCCACACAGAAAGCCTTAAAACAATATTTAACTTCAGAGCATGGTGAGACTGCAGGATAAAACCGAAGTCTCAATACAAGTTAGTTGAAATCTAAGGCAAATTCAAACCAACACAAAGGAACTCATACTATTACCATGTTTTACTAAGAAACAAGTTGTTGTATTTAAAAAAGAACAGACTTGTGTGCTCAAAGCAGCCCAACAAAGAATGGCATGAAAGGAAAAACTCCAGTTTAAGTTTCCAGTTTTTAGAGCAGGCAGACAGACCCACCTGGTTTTGCTGAGCATTAAGAACGATGCTGTTATTTTATGATGGCTATTACAGTTCTGCAGAACTCATTCTCCAGTAGGTAAAAATAGAGAAAAATTCAACTATAACATAGCACATAAGTATTTATCACTCACAACTTTGATTTTATGTTCAAGCAGAAGGAGAAAAGGAAGTACACCCAACTGAAGAAGTGCCAAGTTCTCCCCAAACAGAGTTGGATAAGCTTGAAGCATAATCTAAACTTGTTTTACTGGGGCACTTCCTCATAGCATAGAGTGCATCAGAAAACAAGGACATTTATTTCCTACATAAGGAACATATAGACCAAATATTAAACATCATGTTATGGTAGCAATGCCGTTAAATGTCTTCTAAGCCAGTGCAAAGCAAAAACTGAGTCAGCGAGACAGATCTCACAGCCTGCCTGGCTTCAATCCCCCCAAAAAAGGGTATTGCACCGGGGAAAACAGCTGGAAGATGTGGCAAGCCTGACCCCTTTCCTGTCAACTACATCTGCTATTTCATTTACTGGGATTTCAAGACAACACCAGACCTTCACCTACCGTGAGTACCACTCGCCTTCCAACCACACCATGCAAAAAGACCCCTTGCTTCCTCTAACCCAGGCACATGCTGTGCTCCACGTCTTTGGCAGCCGGCACGGCTGCCACTGTAACACTCCACTTCCAACTCTATCACAAACCAACAGCAAAGCTTTCAGCAAGAATAAGTCACAAGTTCCTCTACCCTGAATTCCTATAGACTAAGCTGTCCTTTGTTGCAGCACATTTTATTGCCTTCCATCACCAGACAAGTAAATCTCTCCAAGTGGTCATTTTGGCAAATTAAACCCAGCCCAGGCTCTTCTACTCAAGAGTCTGCCATATTTTTCCACCAAAGGCTCCCAAGTTTAATCTCTTAAGAATTGCGAAAGCTGGCAGAACTTCTATTGTAAAATATTGATTACTGTGAACTGTGCCCACAGACCAAATTAAATTGGGTTTTCCAATCATTCATCTAGTAGCCTGCAAAACCACCCATTTGGACAGACTTAGTTTGGAGGGAACAGGACAGGTACCCCGTGATACAGCATATGCAAGATTCGAACTGACTAAACAAGCTGGCTGTAAAAAGGAAAAAAAACCACAATTCATTAAAATAATTAATATTCCAACCTAGTTTTGGATAGATGTGTGTCCTTCTCTTTTCTGTTTTGGGAGGGAAAGGAGAAATCATAAATAAGTAATTTCCAGATTATTAAACTCTAGAAAACACTTGAGCATTCCTCCATCCCTAACATTCAAAAGAGTCCCCACAGAGCAGCTCTGTCCCAGCATACTTTAAAGAATGGCTCCCTCTTATTGATGAACAAAACTCATAGTAAGAAAGCACACCTTAAAAATACAGATGGTGGGGGCAGACAGAGACAGTGGATTTCAGACAAAAGGCAGCAGATTGTGTCTACACTGAACTTGTAACACGCTGTTCTAGATACAGCAACATGAAGGAAAGACTCTCCTTTCCTATTTTGTTCTTATCCCATACATTACGTGACTTTGTCGCTCTCTTTTCTTGCGCTTGGGCGAGTTAAAAAACTCAAGTGATGGGGAAGAGCTACCAAACAAGAGCATCCACCAACACCTGCCAGGAGATAAGCAAACGTTTTAAATGCATCTTGGAGAAAGGAGGAGATAACAAGGAAAAATCACATGGATTAAATCGTTAATGCAGCTACTCTGTTTATCCCGTTATCGTACAGTTAAATTGCTGACGTGGCTCATTTTAGGCAGCTTCACAAGCGAGACTGTACACACGGCTCCTGTGTCAGCTCCCCCACCACGCTGCAAAGAGAAGGCCCCTCTTCAGGAGCTGCCCGCTGTGCTTGGGCAGCCTCTTCCACCAGCATGCCGCTGCTCTCACTAAAACATTATTTGCCATAGTTCTTAGAGACAGAAAGGAAAATTATTTGTAGAGAAGAATAAAAAAAGACTTTTGACATAAGCTACATCTCCATTAGAAGTTAGCACCCACAGCACCCATAAGAAAGGCCTCAACATCCCACTACACCGAAAAATTATTGCGGACCCAAATCAACAACACAAACCCCTCAAAGCAGGTAATGAAGAAAAGGCCCCCTCTCATTTCCACATTCAGTGCAAAAAATTGCAAAAGCAATGAGAAGCAGACAAGTGCCACTGCAATCAGCCTCAATTCCTCTAGGACAGCCATTAATCATTAATTTCTCTCATTGCTCGAACAACAACAACAAAATAATCTGTGTTAGCCCACATCACCTATGCAGCAAATGTGGCTGACCTTTCCTAATGCTGGCCCTCAAGCCTCAAGTGCAAAATTACAGTTTTCCATCACAAACAGCAGTCAGCAGTTACTGCTAACCCACCAACCCACCCAAGAAATTAGGAGGCAGAGGGTTACAATTTAATGCCTCATCCCTGTTTGCTATCATTTGCTACCTCTTTTAGACAAGAAATGAAAGGTGATGTAGGCAGTGTAGCAGTAGGACTCTAATGCTGCAGTTGCTGACCATGCACTTTGTTCGTCCTCAATGCTCTGCAGATGAACAAAGGATGATGCTTTCTCCTCACCGCTTACATCAAAGTTTCCAAGTTGCTGAGTTCCAACTGACTTTGTGAAGAATAGTACGGTACTAACTGTGGTTTCAGCATGCTAGTTGCCCAAATTCAGGTGTTTCCAGGAAAGAAGAGAAAACCAAGATAGTTTCTAATTATGGGAAACCTCTAGTCATGATGGGAAAAAACAATGACAAAGATACTGCACTGTGGCCCAGTTAGGGGATGGAGCCAAAAGCCTTCTTGGAGACTACAGGTAGGGCCCTGAAGGACCTTGAAAGCAGAGATAAGCAACCTACATTCGAAGCTACAAAGAGAGGGAGCCAGTGGAGCCATGCCTGACTCTGACTGCAACATGCAGAGTGGGTCCATACGCAGCAAGACCGGAGAGGCCAAAGTCAATGAGGTGATCACAGCAATGGAGGTGCGAAATAAGGTGCTTCTGGATGGGATGAGTTTTAGCTGTTTAGTCACACAGTACATCCCAGAGACTGTATGGCACACAGGCAGGAGATGGCCCGCTAAAGGCAGCAAAGGAATCGGAGGAGAATGAAAACTACATTATTGGTCAGACAAGTGACACTGAAGTATGACTCACAGCAGTTAAAAAAAGTGTTGAATGAGAATTGATGGTTTTTCTACACGAGGCTTGATGTTGACACGTAAATATCAAAACCAAGTTTTAAAAGACAAAGGCTGATTTTATTTAGAGCTGAGAGACAGACAAGAGTTGAAACATCATAAAGAACTGAGCCACAGCTGAATTTGTGTTTGGTGGAAAGACTAAGAAAAAGCACCACAGGATATGGCAAGAGGTTAAGGACTGAGCTAAACTGGACCTGCAATAGAAGACAGAGAGTAATGAAGGGAACTGGAAGTATTGTCAGGGTTTAGTGCCCAGCCCAGCCCGAAATCACAACAAGGATATACAGTCAAGACTGTTCCAGCAAGCAAAGGAGAACCAGGTCAAGACAGTATCAAAAACCAAAGTATTGTGAAATTAGTCAACTGTACCAGGCACAGACCAGAGCCAGGGGGAACCAAGGGAAGGTGCCAAGACGTTGGAGAACAGCAGAGAAGCAAGAGCAGAGCTCCAGGACAGGACCTCAGGGCCACCCCAGTGAGTCTGAAGGTGACAAAGGATGCTGAGGTTGTCAGAGACAAGTGCAGTCAAAGGATTTCCCTTCAGCAGCAGATCGAGGACAATAACGAAGGGTTGGCTGCGCCAGAAAGAGCCAGATAAGAGCTATAAAGACAAAGAGGGCAAGGTTACTGAGGAAAGTGGATGATTTGCATGAGAAGAGGAGAGCTGGTACAGATATGACAAGGAAGAGAAGGAACACATCTGAGCCAATATACAAGGGATTTCTAGTCACTGATGTCATGTAATAAAGCAGAAACTAGGAGTTATAAATTGTTCCTTGATTTTAACAGCTTATGGTAGACTTGCACTGATTTTCAAAATTACAGGGTTGGAAGGGCTGCTTGGTTTTTCTTTTGACAATAAAAACACAAAAGTACCAACGTCTAAACCAACTTGGAAAAAAAAAAATCTAAAAATCACACTTAAAAAGCACTGAAGTCAGCAGATCTTCTAAAAAATACTCTAACGTGATTTTTTTTTTTTTTAAAAAAAGAGGCTTTCGCAGTAAATGAGGGCTGGATGGGTTTGCTGTGACCTCAGGTCGGAGGATACAGGCACAGCCTCACACTTAAAAAAAAAAAAAATCAGATTCCATGTTTGAGAGCTGAACAACTGGTCAGCAATCTGTAGAAGACAACCCCAAAAGCCGCTGTTTCTTTAGAGCTCCACAGACATCTTTTTCACTCTATCTGGAAAAACCTGCTTAAGTCTATGCAACGAACCAAGGCTACGACTGCAAATTATAAAGTCAATTTAAAACTAATGTAGAATATCTGATAGCTGAGTATCTTCACTCGAACAGACCTGTTTTCTAACAACAGTCCTTTACGCAAGCTAAAATTAAAGTCTGAGGTTAATGCTGAAAATGAAACAAGAATTTGAAGACTAAAGTTCTGATCATTTAAAACTAGAACCACCTCAATTTGAGCACGGTTTGTATTTCTTAAGGCAGATTTCCCCGACTGATAAGCAAGCATACTTTTAAATACAAATTTTCAGACACATTGCTACCCCTCTGGTAGTGTGGTAGTGCCACCCCCCCAAAGCGTGGCAACAAGTAAAAGCTTTCAACTAGGAGCAAGTTTACTTGAAGAGGATTCAAGCCATTAAAATAATTAATAAAAAGTACTAACTAAAGAATAAAAAAGCTCTTCTGCTCTCCCAACTGCCAAATCAACAAAGCTGCATGTGGTTCAGGAAGCAAGAACAGCTTGGCAGAAGACAGTTGGTGTTCCCCCAAAGCAAATAACATTTAAAGCTTCTTGTTACAGTATGTGCTTGTATTTAAAGTTTGTTAAAAACACAACACATATGTTATACTTAAAAGGCTGGAAAAAAAAAACCAAGATGTGCTACTCATTTAACTACTTGTAAGTAGGTAAAATCCCTAGAGAAATATTTATTCAGACAGTGCCTCAAAGCATCCCAGCTCTGTACAGTGGAGCATCCTGTAAGCTTTATGTCATCAGAGGCTAAGCGGACTAGAAATTGGGTTTACACCTCTCTTACCTCAATCTCAAGCACTTCCACCGTGTTGTCCAACATTTTTATTTTGAGTGGTAGGTCCCGCTCATGCGCTTTGGCAGGCGACGATGCCATTGCAGTAGAGAGGTTCTGTCCAGGCTCCAAGGTACTCACTCCTGCGGTCTTCTGGGCACCCAAACGAGAGCCAGGGGTCTGCAGGACTCTGTATGTTCCTTCTATCTCTCCCATCTTTCAACAGTGGGCAGAGTTTAAAGAAACCTGAATGAAAACAAAGATTACAGCCTGAAAGAGAGTTCTCCACCAATATTCCATATGAAAATGCTACCCACTGAAGCACAACAACACACAAAGTCCTTATTTAATGTTCTTCGTCCCACTATCAAAGGTAATAATAAAGTCAATGAAAGTCTGGTCAAAAATCCAGCTGCTGGGAAGAAAATTAAGTGGCAAAAAAAACCCCCACCTTCCAAAACACAATTAGGAAATGGGATACTCAAATCTATGCCTTCTGCCCTTCTTACACTCTGCCATTTTAATTTCCATTTGATTTTTCTGCCATGCTCCCTAAACCTGGTCACTGCAAGCAGCATGAGCGCTGCTGACAGCACAAGAAAAGCCACCAGCAGCAAAGCGCCCAGCAGGACTCTGCCTTTCACTGGTACCTCCCCATCCCGTTGACTTTGCTACAACTGTCGGACCACACCCCAAGGTAACAGGAACAATTCACTTTCTTCATCCCCCAAAATGATGACTCACGCAAAATCATAACTGCTCCAACCAATGCTGGCAGCTCAGAGCCTCTGTAACAGATTGCTGCCACAGATAACAGTTCTTCACCTTATCAGCAAACCTGTGCTGTACCCAGAACAAGTCAGCGGGCAAAAAATTCTCAATTACAACAAACTACGCTAGTTCAAGCAGGCTGACTCCTACAAAATCCTTACTTTCACAATTTGGTAGCAGTTGTTGCAGAGCAAATGTTTAATTTGACATGGCCAGAAAAAAACCCTGCACACCTCTCCCTGGCTGTCCCACATCACTGAAGTGATATCCACAGGGGGACCGCAGTGGGGTCTCCGTGTGCTCAGGATGCAACGCACCCAACAAGTGCTCACCACTGGCACAAAGCATTTGGCAAGAGCATGCCAGGCGCTCAGCACAAATGCAGATGGAAAGTGATAGGCTCCTTGGTGCTTTTGGGCGCATTTCCCAAATACCACGCTACGTCTGAACAATCAGAAGTATGTGGATACTGACGCTGGGACAGCCTTCGCGTGGCCACCACACTACAAAAAATTCAATGAAGTGTTAGATTATTGTTTCGTAATAAACGTGTTTTGTCTAAAAAAGGGGAGAGGCAGATCATGAAAACATTCCTTTGTCCCTCTACGCTTTGAGTAGGTAGGCAGCCTGCTCTGTGCGGTGAAATGGAGCCAGCCTTACACATCGTTAAAAATTAGTGGGAGGTTTTAGGTTTTAATCCTTGCATGCATAGAGATTGGTCAAACATCCTCCTGGCTTGCAGATCAGGTTTCAACATTTTGGGTTTGTTGGGTTTTGTTTTTTTATTTATACTTGCAGATCCCCTATCGTCGTTTAGGCAGTTATTCTGTCACCCAATGACTCCTCCCCACCCAAGGGGGGGAACTAAGAAAAGGAGACCCGTAGGTTGAAATAGAAACAGATTTAATAAAATAATAAGAAAAACAGGATTAATAGCAATATTAATATAACATGCACAAAGTTATACTGAGTCAATGTAGTGGTCGCAACAAACAGGGAAGTAGGCTTTGGGAACAGAACGATGGGCGAGACCCTCCAAAGATGGAAGCCATTGAGGAAAGAGGGCCATTCCCAGCAAACTCCCCAATGTTTAGTGAGCATTTATGACATTTATGGTATGGAATAACCCTGTTGGCCAGCTTGGGTCAGCTGCCCTGGCCTTGTGCTCCCCCCAGCTTCTGCACCCGGCTGACTCAAACTGCTACAGACCCTGATCACTGCATACCAGGGCTGGCCAAAACTAAACCAAAGTGTCTGAGCAGCTCTGTTCCCACTGAATCGAGTGCTGCAGCCTTCGCAGTAATGCAGCTTTCCTGAACAGAAAGCTGATTCTGTCCCAGCAACACCAGGACACCCCTGTACAGATGAACTTACCACAGCAGGAGACAGCTCTGACTCCAGCCCAATCACGGCCACCACAGTGGTGACTTGGCTCAGCAGTCCCTCAGAGCCCCTGCGAGCATTGCAGAGCCCTGCCCCAGCAGCACCAGAGCCTCCAGGCTGCTGACACATGCAACAAGAAAGCATGAAGAGGATGATCTCAACCTTAAAGCGTGCACACACTGCCCAGCACCCAACTACCCGTTTTAGGTGACAAATTAGGAGAAAGCTTCTTTCTCAGACCATTTTGGGCATTTCCTTTCACTAAACTTCTCAGTTTGTGTGGCCAAGAAAAAAACTTTTTGTTCACAAACTTTAAACCACCACAACAGCAAAAATCAGCAGAGACAGTTGCCCAGGTTACACCTCTAACTGCTAATCTGAAGAAAAACCATGGCTCGGAGTCATCTACATTCCCTTGATGCTGTGTCCCTTGTAATTCAACCATACGATAAGATTTAATTTATGGTGAGATTGTTACTGCCATTCAGAAGCTTACAGGCAACTGAAGTTGTCCACAATAAGTTATACTTCTCATGAGGCTATTTATTAGATAACTCTTCTTAAAATTAGCACTCCATGAACACATTCAGCTACCAGAAGGGATGGACACTCCAAAGTAAAAAGAGGTGATTGGTGACAGCCGAGGCGGTGCATGGAGAAGCCCAGCAGCAGAGAGGCTTCAGCAGCTCCTGCTCCAGCTGAAGCCAGCTGGTTCCCGAAGACAGGACAGGCAGAGCACCCAACTCCAGGCTTCATGAGGAGCTCCTGGGTACTTTTACTGGCTTTGGTTACCAGGAGAGCAACCCAAGTCATGTCAAACAGAAACCACAGGAGTCAAAGTCCTTCCACACAGGTGTTAACAGGAAAAGTGAACTCAGCCGGTCTTGGCCTTGCATCTTGCTGATGACCCAGTCCTAAAAATATTTACCACTAGGCTAGACCCCAGCCAGTATATATTCAGATTTTCAAGGTCTAACAAGCACCTAGGCAGAAAGCCCAACATGCAGAAGCAGTTTCTGAGAAAAGCAGTGCCCTGACGCTGTGTGGCAGCCGTGAGCATCCCCCCATGCCACCCCCAGTGTACACTACTAACACCACTACAATTACAAAAAAACTCAAATAGCCTGGCCTGCTCCAACTGCCTCAAAACCCCAAAGTCTGAGGAGCATTAACCAAGCCAAGCACCACTTCCAGTTTCACCACCAACTATAGTTGCATACCGTTGTTTTATGTAAGCTGACTACATACAACATTTCTCAACAAAACATTGTGCCATGATTTAGGAAGAATTTCTGCTAAAGAGGCTGGCTAAATGAAAGGCAGAGGAAAATGAAAGAGTGAAGCTTGACACAGGCTGCAGGCACCAGGAAGAACAAGAGGTGCTACGGGCAGAGCAGAGAAAGCGTCCAACAGCACTGAGAGCCTCCCACCCCGGGCGAGCCAGGACAGGGCCTCATTTACCTCCTCACCAGTGCAAAACTGAAATGCAATGCTACCACAATATCAGTAGATCTTAAGGAAAAAAAAAAATCTGCCCTGCATTCACCCACCCTGAACTTCTTTGCATTGAGAGCTTATCCTGATAATTTCCTATAAACAGGGACCAGGCGTCAAAGCTGCATCAGGTCCCTGAAGCACAGTGACAGAACAGCTGTCATTCTCAGCTCTGAGTCTGAAGGAGCAGCTGGGAACAAAACTTAAAAATTTAGGTAACTATGTATTTTTTATGGCCTTTTTGAAATATCTTTGAAGTTGCAGCAAATTTTATCTTCTAGTTGAATGAAATAAACTTATTTTTCAGAAGCAATACAGCACTTTTTAGCTAGCAGCAAATCTGGAAAATCAGTTTACACCCGAGGATGTGTCCATGTAAGATACCAAGGGGTTTCAAAGGACCTCCTCCCAGAATGGTGTCCTTTAGTCAGCAACAGTCACTGCAACACTCCATCGCTCCCCTGGTCTGAAGGAACATCAATCTCCCCAGTATGAGCAGGGAGACCCATGCCTTCCATGGGAAGGGATCCCCACCACTTGCACGCAGTGGGAGCCTGCACGGAGCAGCAAGGAAGCGCTCTCAGATCAAGCCCATCCAGCAAAACTTTCATCTTTTACCTTTTTTCACTCTGCAATAGCAACCCGTGAACACAACTACAACACGCTGGCACCGACTGATGCAGGAATCCAACGGCAACAAAGAGGGGTGAAGGCTACGAGTGCCCCAGCTACACCAGGACAAATACCTCTCCCAAAACCCGGACCCCTGACAAGCACACCAGAACAGGGTCTCATTGCCCTCTCCTGCTGCACCGCCGCGGCCGGCAGCGCACTGTGCAGGGGCCCACCGACCTGCCCGGACGGAGATGGCTGGGCTGGGAGGGTGGGAAAGGGCTGCAGCTGTCCCCTGCAGGCGAGGGGGGCTGCAGGAGCGCTCCTGTAATGGATGGCAGGGAACCAGCGGGGCGGGGCGACACTGGAAAGCTCAGTGGGGTTCCCCTCGCACCCCCGACGGGCTCGTGGGGGTCTCTCACGGGGGGCAGGGCCGGGCCTGGCCGCAGGTGCTCACACTCCCCGCCCGAGAAGGAAGCG
>NW_010167195.1:0-50929 GCF_000695765.1 Mesitornis unicolor
GCACTGCCTGGACATTTCCACTCAGGACTACCGGGATTGGGTTTTGTATTTAATTATCCTTTGTCCCTTATTAATTCCCTTTTCCTTTCCCCTGTTGTTTTCATTAAACTTGTTACAGTTTTAACTTCCAACCTTGTATGGAGCAATTTTTTTAAATTATCATTATTATTATTATTATTATCATCATCATCATCATCATCATCATCATCATCATCATCATCATCATCATCATCATCTCTCTATTCCCTTCTCTTAATCCTCCCCCTGGGAGGGGTAGGGGCAATAGAGAGAAAATCCTGCTCTCTCTCTGACCCTTAAATGGAGACAGTGCCAACAATGAGATTCAGTCTAGTTATGATTGCGTGGCATCACAGCACTTGATATGTAAGACTTGAGCACTCTAAACTTTCTGTTCTTCCCTTGGGCACTTTGGTAAAATAGATATCCATCCACCTGAGTTTGGATTGCAGATATTCATGGTGCTTTTGACAGATTTAGGCATTCTTTTCCCAGGTCAGGTATTGCTTAGCATCAGTGGACAACTACACTCATAGTCTCCACCTAAACCTTAAGACAGAATACAGCTTCCATACATGCTGAAAAGCTGAAAAACATGAAAAGGTGTAATTTATGATAGGTCTAAAAGGTTTAACAGTTTTGCAATGTAGTAGGTGGAATTTAGTTAAGATTCAGATGCTGGGTTTAGATACTAATGGGGTGAAACAGATAGATTTGATCCTCCCTTCATACGTAGTGCCAGGAAATACTTAGTGGTTTATATGTGGTAGGAATGAAAAATGAAAAGCTTACTTCTGCATCTGTATAACTTATTAAACACCGTCATTTACTTTACAGAATCTGACTGTATCTTCATGCCCATGACTGTGTAGAGGTTTTTGTGTATGTTAACAGCTCTTCAATAAATCTCAATTTTTTTATTTTTACAGCATTGTAAAGCAGAACATACAGAGTTTTAATGTACAGTAGGTTCACAAGTATTACCAATGCAGGTTCTTCCATCTTCTGCCAGCTTGTAAGGACCAGTATGGAGACATTTGTAGCTGCCTTTAGTGTTAATGCATTTAGAAGAAGGAGAGCATGGTGGATTAATTTTGTTTTCACATTCATTGATGTCTGCAAAATGAATACACACTGATTAATAATCATTGCAAATTACAGAGAGGGATTACTACATTCTTATACACACCTTCTGCAAGTGTTCATAAATACAAGGTATTGTACACTTTCAATGACTACTACCAAAGATCCTCATTGTTACTGATTAAAACACAAAATTGGGTTTGTTTTATTGTATTTTTGATTTTTGGGGTTTGTTTTTAAGCCAAAAATGATGGGGAAAAAAAAGAAATCCACCAAAAGCTACAAATAACTACTGGCAGAATTTTCAAAAATACAAGCTGTAAACTTCTTAGCTCTTCTAGTACATGCTTATGTCCTAGGAATCTGAGCTCCTGTGTGAACTTCTTCCATACAGTGCTTTATAGAGATCATGAAAATAATAACATTGACACAGTTCTATACACTTGTAGGCATGATTATGAGAAGCTAAGGATTTAGGTTAGCTTTGGTTAAAAAATTTATAACAGTAATCTGTGATATATCACTGCAAAGATTTTTTTTCTAGACGTTATATAAGTTCTGTGAAATTACAATATCCTGACAGAATGATAAGCAGATGAACAATTATCCATTGGAAAATGTACTTAAACATATCCTTCCTGAGGCTATTCAAGACCTTTCACATTCTGATTATGTGATGAAATGGAAGACAGTGTGACGTGCAAGAAAGTACTCAATGCTGGAAAGAATGGAGTATTTTCCATATTTCTGCATTTTTCTTCTTTCTGTGTAATATTTACTTGCAGGATTGGATTCAGTTGTCTAAAGATAGGTGTCTAGCACTGTTTTAGATAGTTTCCTGTTGGTCCTGTGTAATATTTGACAGCTTGTTCAATGTCTCTGACTCATGGTCCTGGCAAGCACTGCAAGCCCATGAGCAGGCAACTATCTGAGCCTTTGGTGTCTTCTATTTTGGTTATATTCCTTTCCTTTCCTTCCCTACCACAATGTTTGATTTACTACTTCAGGCTAAGTAGCTCTTTTAAATCAGTATTAGAAACTGATCCTGTAGGAATGATTTAATGACTTAGTTTAACATTGTCACGCAGACCACCTAGGGAATTCTATCACTGGAAACAGGATCAAGCCTGATCCTCTCTTAAATTATAATACAAAGCAGTAGCTGTGTCCAAATCAAGCCATCATCGGAGACAGTCAAAAGACTAATCATGCAAGGAATAATCTTAAACTTCAGAATCCTTAAGAAACACTAACTTTTATAATACCTGTCTGAAGTAGGAAAATAATCCATTGGTCAGGATGAAGATTCCTGAATATATATTACTCCTTTCAAGAGTACATTTTGGGTTAACTCCCACTGGCTTTGTCATCATCTGAGAAGGAAAACCTGCACAGGCTTTGCCTGCACTGTAATTCAAATGTGCTATTTCAGCTTTTGTAGATCTGTAGTCATGCTATCTGTTAACTAGCTAATTCTTGTTTCCGTCACTAAATAGTGATGTCAGACATTAGCAGCTTACCATACTAGGCAAAGAGCAGTACTTTATTAAAGCAAGATAAACAGAATTATCTATCAAGAGTAAGATGACACTTAATATAAAGGAAGGTAGTATAGTCTAGCACTAAATGACTTCCTGAATCAAGAGAAATGATTACTGTCAAAGCCAAAGTTAGTAAGCAGGAATTAACAGCTCTCAGATTCCTATGCTTTTGCCAGTAGGCCACTCTGCCTTTTCCAGAGCAACATATAATTTTGAAACCATCTGCAGAAATGCTAAGCTCTATCCTCCTCTTTATGTTGCTTGACTTATTCCTAATTTGCTGAACATTTAAAAGAATGAGAACACATTGCACAGACATGCATGGAACAAAGTGCTTTCTACTATAAAAATCAAGTAGCATCTGCTTAAGTGGGTTTTGATGGTTTTCTGTTAATAAAGGCATTGCTTATTTAATATATGCAGCAGCTTGTTTTCCTATAGCAGATATACAGTCTTTTGTTTACATTACTGAACATATTAAAAGAAACTAGGACAAGGAATGATTCATTCATGCAACTATTTATTCAGTTTGCTGCCAGAACACTAATCTATTGAAAAGATTTTATTATAATTCATTTAACAGCTTTATTTCTTTATATGGTATTTATGTGGGTGGAATTCAGTGGATAAATAGGATTTCGATAAAGGAAAGAGCTGCAGATTTCATTTGACTTTTTCCATACCAGGTATACAATTAGAATGAATAGCATTCTATTCTGCTGTCACTGAAATACTGATAAGCAGACTTTATTGCAGATCAGCTGCAGCTCTTGCATTCAAATTAATTTACCACCATCCATAATATATTCCTAAATACGATCTTCAATCTTTACAGGTTTCATTTTCTCTCATGTTCCTATAAAGCTGAACAGTGTGAGTATATATATAAAAATACAAATTATAAACACACATTTGAAATGTGAACAGACAGAATTTGTTCTTCATAGCTGCAAACTAGTGAGAGTCTTGTAATGAAATATTTGCCAAATTTGCTTCCTATCCTATTGTATTCCACAGTAAAAATAAGTCAAAAGGAAAAGAGAAGATAAAAGAACAACTAAAATAATAGAAATATATTCCCCTGAATATGTGTGTGAAATGTCAAAAGACAATATCTTTTTACTGATTTTTCACCTGCTCTGCTTTTGTACCTGCAGAAATAATTCATTTCTGGCAAATCTTTTCACAGCTATTTGGGAGAAGGAGGTTGGAACTGAAGTGGTAATTAATTTGCTTAATTTCACTTTTACACTTCACACTATTTTTTTTCTTTGTCATTTTTGCTTAACTTACTAGTATGATACATGAACTACTGGTGCTGATCTAATTTTGTATCTAAAGCATCCATTGAAACAGTGCTAGGAAAATGACAACTGTCTGTCTTGCTGTTATACTGACTACATGAGAAAGCAATGTATATTTCTGATTTGCTGCTTTTTTCCCTACTGGTTGTTAATAGACTCAATTTTTGCTTAATTAGGTAATTTTTAGTGACATTTTCCTATCATCAGCTTGATTGCTGAATCAGGATGGGTAGAGATTGAGATAGCAATTCTGCAGTAAAATGTGTTTCACAATATCACGTTATTATACCTTTAAACCCAGGAGGTTGACTATGAGAGAGCATAGGAATGAGTTCATTTCTGATGCACTGTGCTGGACTTTAGCTTTTAGAAAATTCAGAAAAAACCAAAAAGATCCTAGATACCTATACAAACAGGAGCCTCAAAGTTCCATCCTTTACTTGTGCAGGTTAATTGTTCTTCTCCTTTCAACTGAAATCCATATTGACATGAATAAGTCACCATAGATTTTCCAGATTCTGAACAGTACACAAAATCACCATTTTCCACAGTCTTTGGTGCTCCACATATTTCCTCTACAAATAAAAAAATTGTATTATAAGCTCTTAAAATATTACCACCTTACCCTTGAAAATAGACATTATTCTATAAATTAACTTCAGTGAAATTACTCACATGCTTTAAGATGGTCAAGAATTTAATTGTTCTTTTCTGGACAAGAATTTATATGGAATTCCTCAGCTTTGATTTATAATCCTTGTAAAATCAATGTTATCTTCTAACATTTTATTATGCAAAGTTCTTGGTTAGTGTTTTCCATCTGTCTAAGACTCCTGCCCCAATTGCCACAATGTCTGGATATCTCACAAGCCATTCATGTTATCAGAGTGAAGTTGGCAAACACCTTCTTTTTTACAGAGAAATTTGAGAAAGACATGAGAGAGACCTAGATCTCATTTCTAAGTAGTAGAAATATGAAAGGTCTATGTCAAACCAGGAACTCAAGACCTGCCTTAACCAAAGTCAATACTCTAACTGTTGATTACTCTCCCCCATCAGAAAAGACTGGCAATAACCAGATTACCTTCCTGATAAAATTCTTGCCAAGCTTCTAATTTCATCCCAGGTACATTATCACAATGCTTAAAATCCTGTGGAAACTTTCCAAGTTGAAAGGCATCTTCTGGCACTTCAGAAATCCCTGTATTATCACAAATCACGCGGGACAATGAGTGTTTATTGAGTTCCTGCTTTTGAGCTTCTGTGAAAACATTATCGTTTTCCCACCAAAATCTAGAAAGATTGATAGAAACATTTTAAAAGATCACATTCAACGAGCTGATTATTCTTACTTTCACAGTACCTTATGTAAAAGACCAAAAATAAGAATTATAGCAAAATGTAGGTGGAAAGAGCAATAACAAAAATAAGTGCTCTGATTTGCAAATTTACATACCCAGGTTGAAAGCCATGAAAAGACTAGTGTGAATCTGACATACTGGTCAACTCAGGTGGTGTGTTATAGTCACACAGTTAAAATTATTCCTTATTCACATATGCAGAATCACTTTTCCTTAATGATACTTGGTGACAAAAGAAGTTACAATCCTGAGAATAAGTGAGAGTTGGAACTAATGTGTTTGAACTGGATGCTTAGTCTTGTGCACACAAGCACTCACTGTGCACATTCTTTTAAGTATAAATTACAGGAGAATTACAGGAGTGGCCATAATAGATTCCCCCATACCATAGTTTTTGCATTCTGCTTGTCATTACAGGATGGTTAATATGATGACAGGTATTGCTGAATACTTCTCTGTTTAATATGGAGTTCCTCATTTGCTAAGAAAGCTGTAGATATGCAGATTAATTAAGGCAGAAATATGTAAGGCAGTAATTGCACTTTTGATCATATAAAAAGGTAAGCTAAGAGGACTGGCTGGAACAGAGAGGAGCTGCTTTTTCCATTTTGTCAGATTGTGAGTACAGCGGTGAAGTTATAAAGGTGTATTTATTAAATTATATGTTATATATATGTGTGTATGTGTAATTAAAGATAAAATGAAAGGGAAGCAAAATACTAGGGGAAAGAAGAAAAGATAAAGATGTCATGAATGGCAAATACAATTGCTGAAGAGTTTGATAGCATGTCTGCTTTAGTACATTAAATAACATTAAGCACTGCTAAACTACTAAGATAGTTCCCTGTGGTACTCAGGCCAATTAGGATTTTCCCAAATGCTAAGGCAAGATTTGTGGTAACATGTAGAACCATTAGCAGTAGAGTATGGATGTGATGACATGGTACAAATTGACCTCAAGTTTAACACAGGACTTGAGCATCCACAACATTGGGGAAAAATGCTGGAATTTCTAGAAAGGTCTTTGGGTTTTGTGTTTACATTTTTCTGATCATAAGGGAACAGCAATGTTGACTGTGGACCTTTTCCAAACCTGGCATGTGTGCAGCATGTTAATGTTTTTATGAACCCCCTGAAATGGTACAATGCAAATGAGAAGTCTGATAGTCCTGCTTGTGTTCTGGGGAACATGAGGGCTGCTACTGTGCCTTGGCGGGGCTTTTCAGGGCAAACTGAAGTGTACAACAGGAGTGTACTAAGAAGCCTACAGCCACTTACAATCATAAAACTCAGTTGAGTAAAGTAAGCGCATGTGAAATTTTGAAGATCTGGCTTTATATATAGGCAAATAGTTACCAACAGCAAGACAATTAGGGGAGAAAGCTGTTCCACTTTGCCTGTGTTGGAGGAGGAGGCAATCTGCAGGACCAGGGATGGGATGAATGTGCCATACCTCAGTAGTCCTGTGACAAGAAGTGAAGTGCTGGAAATTTGCTACTGTAAATCCAGAGATCACAAAAAGATTCGGAGCAAGAAGAAACAGAAAAAGAAAGTAAAGTGTTATGGAACAGAAACAATTTGTTCCAGATGATTTGGCTGAGGTTAATATAGTACCTGATTTTAGTGTACTAGAAAAAGAAATCCCTTCATGTTTTGTCAGATTACTGACAAAAGATTTTAAGTTTATCAGGATGAAGTTCAGTCAGTCAAAAATTCCACTTACTCCTGATTTCTGAACTTAAACAAGTATGTTACAAGAGATGTTCTGAAATCCTTACTTACTGACGTGTCAATTAGAGTATCTAGTAAGTGTATGTAACACTATCATGTAGTCTTACTAGTGCAGATATAGATAATGTCCAATACTCTGTCTGACAAGGCACTGGAATGAATGTTAGATTTTTCCATTCTTAGACCTGATATGTGACAACGTTACATGTTGTTACATACTTCTAACTTCTCTTAGGTAGTTCCTTATCATAATATTAATGACATAATGTCATTTCACATTTAAGTTAGCTGAGACAAATTTTGTAGCAGAAAGTTGGGGAATACTTTTATTACTAGAATTCTCTTTTCCTCAAGTTGGCGTTAATGTCAAATTATGCTTAAGGTCAGTTAATGCTAGTAATACCATAGAATACTGAATAATAAGTAGTATCATAAGGCACTGAATAATGGAAACAAAGCTGGAAGGCCCCAGATAGGATCAAGTATGCCTCTATGATTCAGAAGACTTCCAATCATGTTTTTGAGACAGCCAAGTGGAATGTTTGCTGTCTGCACAATTTGTGCTAATAAGATACTACCATTATGATTTACATTGCTTTTTCCTGTGAGCTAATTAATTAATATTTTTTAAAGTTCAGACTTAAATTCTGCCTTGGATGCTTATTTACATAATGGTTTCTTTCCACAACTGTGACTTATGAGAGGAACTTAAAGGTGAATGTAAGGACCAGATTTACTTAAAACACCACTGCTAGCATGGTGTAAGCAGTTTAAAATTAGTCTTCTCATGAGATTCAAAATTATTGCCACAATTACATGATGGAAATTAAAAAAAAATTGGCTTTATAGTTGCTTCAGGAGCAGAAGCAAGATATAAACTGCACCTTGTACCCCTTTGTGACTTGAAGCTACATTTCTCCTGTCTTCCTGGTGTAAAGGGTTGAACTTGCACAACATTCTGGTGGTTGTTGTGCAGGGTTGTGGGACATCCTATGCTGCGCCCAATGAAGCAGCTCTAGGAGCACTCTGCAGTCCCAGTTCACATAAGACCTGGTACATGAAGTTCTTATTATCCTCTTTAGGAACCCTGAATTCCATCTCTCTGCCTATCCCTTCTCTCCATGTTTGCTATAGAGAATGTTGATGTTCTTCCAGTTAAAGACCCTGAACTCAGATAGCCAAAGCCTGCACAGTACTACATCCATCTACACTGAATTTACCTGTCCCTAGCACAACTAACTGCTGGTGGCAGCTTGCATTTCCACCAGAACTGCAAAGTTGGGTGTCTCAGTAACAATCTCCGTGCCATCTGGAACTGAGAGTATATACAGACCAAAGAATAATAAGTAAAAGTTCACCCAACAAAACTGAAGGAGTTAAGACTAAAATGTGAAAGTGGCAGGAAATAATTTTTTAAAGCATGTTAAAGTGTTGTGTGCTCTTATGTTCTGGGAAATATCCTCACACATCTGTAAAATCTGTATTGCTTCTGTTTTTATTACACAAATGATTCAATGACTTGAATAAACTCACCGGTCACCATCCCTTAGTGCTTTCATCTGCTTTCCAATTATACATGCAAACAAGGGACCAGTTCTAGCACCTGGAAGAAAATCTTCTACCAGACCACCAAGCCAAACATCAATATTGCTAGGATTATGGTACAATTCCATGATTTTTTCAGTGACATTGTGATTCTTTATTACAGTATTCAAGTCAGTTTGAGTTTCCAGTTTTAGTAAGCCACAGAATTCTCGCCAGTCATTATAACCTGTAAATATTAAGTTAAAAGGAAGGTTAGACTTTGCTGTTAAATATGATAGATTAAATTAATAAATTTGTAAGCACTGGATTCTGACAACCTTAATCATAGCCATAAACTATTATGTCTAAAAATAGGCCCACTGTTATCGGTTAAATTGGTCAGAGGAATGATGGCAGGATTTGACACTACAAAATATGCAATTACTACCTCATTTTCATGAAAAAAACCCAAAGATTTAAAATAATTCTCCAATATTTAGGCAGTGAAATAATGTTAATAGATAATAGGTTAATGCACTGAGTCTATAAAATGCATGAGCTGCATTCATTTAAAATGCTGAGGAATATTTTCTTTCCATCAAAGTTAAAAATACTAACAAATTACATTTTAAAAGAGACTTAAGTTACTTTTCCGATTACCAAAGCTCTTACTTAAAAGCTTATGATTGTATTCCAAATACAAGCAGTTATAGTTCAGTTAACAGTTGGAAAAAAATTCAAGAAAAATCAGTAGACCTGGGAGTCCATGGTCACGGCCACGCTGTAAATTTAATGATGCTAAATCAAGTGAACCATTATTGGACAACACAAACAGTTTTTCTGTTAACTCTTCATTTAGCAACTGATCTTGCACCTGCAGTTTTGCTGAATGTGCTAGAAGACCTCTTAGTAAAGGATCCAAGCCACCTTTAAACAGAAAAATAAATGTAAAGTTATACATGTAAACCACTATAACTTTAAAAATGTGAATGAATATATGTTTCTATGTTTTTAAACATTGGGCACATAGGCTTTTACATTCGAATACATGCTAAAATCTGCTTCAACTTAAAATAGAAGCAATAGTGCTATGAAAAGGCTTCATTTACTTCTTCAGATATAAGAAAATTTACAACCTGATAATAGATTAATAAAAAAAAAGAGGTATGAAATCTCTTAATCATCAGTCATCAATCATCAGCCTATTGTCAATCTATCAGATTGGTTTAATCTGGAGAGTAACTTTTGTCTGATTCAGACAACTCAGACTAATTGTTCAATTTTTTGTTAGTGCTCTGGAACCCATTCAACAACTTAAATCAGTGATACAATTAAATAAATATTCCCATTCTTAATTCAAGGTAGGTAACTTTGAAAAAATGTTACAGTATTCTGGGTAAAAAACCCAAACAGTTTAGATAAAAGTATACAATAAAAACATACCTTCTTTAATGAGTCTCCAAGGACTAAAGAAAACTTCATGCAAATGAAGATTAGGGAGTTCTGGATCATCTAAATATTGTGCATTCAATCGCCTTACTATTGGTTGGATTGTTGCATGACCAAAACGAAAAGCAGCTGTTGAAAATACATTAGAAACTGTAGGATTCATTGTGGGATCATAACCTGTATAAAGGCCAATATACAGATTAAAAGCATCTGGACCAATGATTTTGGGAATGTAATCTCTTAAAGTAATAATCTGAAAGAAAAGAAAAGGAAACATTTATCATTCAATGTTTTTATAGATTAATAGTAATGATTTCCATGTGCTGAGTGCCTTTTTCTTCACTCATCTATCCCCAAGCATTTGGCATGGCTAAGAGCAATATTAGCTGGTAAACAATATCATTCTTATTTTTGCAGTAAGAGACAGATATCTGAAGAGAACCAGTGACACAGCTCAGTGCAGTATGACAGCCAGGCCCCTGTTAGCTCCTATCAGAAATGCTAGACCAAAGCCTCCTGAACCGAGATTACCACTATTGCTCACTTCCAATCCATGAGGGTAATCCAGCTCATAGGAGGTGTGCTGAGATTTAAAGCCCTGTCTGTGATGGTTTAAATTATAATGGACTTAAAAATGACAATGAAGGAATGAATTGCTTTTAAAGCTTTCAGAAATGGTTGTTGATATGAAGAAATTCTATTTTCAGTCATATATTTGTGACATAAATCCTCTTTACTGAATATTTGAAATGACCAGGCTTTAAAATACTGGTGACCAGACATTTTATGCTAAAATCAAGCCAATTTATAGACTCCTAAAAAACACACTTCAAAAATGAAAATGCTGATAAACACCTTCTGTCAAATGCTTTTATAATGTAATAGCATTACAGTCGCATGAAAAAAGCATACGAGTACTCATGACCAAAAAAAAAGGGAAAGCAATCTAATGTACCAAATAAATTGAAAGGTTAAACATTATGCTGAACTCAATAAAACATAATGGGATGAATATGAACCACAATGAACTCGATAAAACACCTTAGAGATTCAATATAGTGTGCAATAAAATATACAGACAAATGTACTTTGAGCTTGATATAGTGCGTATTGAAAAGCTAGTTGGCATAAAATGATCTTATGAAAAACTTATATCTTTATTTTAGGCACGGCACAGAGACAAGCAAACTGCTCCAGAATCTGCTCACTTTTCTCAACAGGCAGAGGTAAGAACCTCTTTACGTTTTCAGTTTAGGTCATGCATTGGACAAAGTATTTGAAAGACAATAGGTTAGAATTCCTTCTATAGTTCCTTTAATACAGCATATGAAGAAAATAATTGCTAGAAATTAATAACGACACTTTTCAGAAGGTTTCACAAGACAACAGTTCTTTATAATTTTAGATTTAAAGTTAGTTTTTACAAGCAAAGACTTTAAATAGGTCTAGGTTAGCCATGGACACAAACATGTGACTATCACTGTCAGTTTTTGGCTTATTGTTAATGAAATCCCAAGCTAAGATGCTCATAAAGGCCAGATTCCCTGAAGGAAAGGGCAATTCTGATTTTTCATTTGCTCCAGAGGTAAGATATTAATTTCTTGGTCCCTTGATTGAGGGTTTGTCATTTCAAGACATGAAAATTAAAAGGCTAAGGATAAAAAAGGGTCTTATGCTTGCCTTGAGCTAGGAAAGGGGTCTGTCTGATGGAACCTTCCAATGGGTAGATGAGGATCCAGCAAGTGGAGGTGAGTTTTAGACAATAGAGACTATGAGGATGTTAGTAATAGGGCAAAAGATGATACTGCCAGAAAAAATCTGGAGTCTGACAGAGAACCATATCTAAAGTACATCGGCATGTAGCATACAGTCTTTCTGTAGTGTCTTAACAAACCTTGCCTGAATTTGAATGCATGAAGTCAAAGAGCAGCTTGCTACAAGTTCTCATAATTGACATATATTTAAGTTTTAAAGAAGGTGTAAACAACTGACAGACATAAAATTTTTTTTTAAAACTTCTTTTTCATGTGCTCCCTGTTCTGAAAGAATTATTTGAAAGATTTATTTCCAAGATTTATTTCCTTTTGTATTTGGCATAAATAAGCATAACACTTTCTTTCAGTACAGTGCTTCTTCAACAACTGAGATTTTCCTGTGGAAATAAAGGAACGTGCTTGTCTAGAAATATGTAAAGATTTTCCTTTCTGAAAGCCCTCCAGTATTTTCCAAAGTAGGTGTGAATGGAAAAGGAAAAAAAAAAAAAAAGGCTGGAAGAGAGAATTTAAAAATATGTGGACTATCGTAAGAGCAAGTATGGTCAAAAGTGCAATTGTCTTTCTGTTGGCCAGAGGTAATGGCAAAGGGATAGTATCTTACTGAGACAGTGAAGAGCCAATTAAATGAAGCTCCTGTGCTTGGAAAAGATTATAGAAATAATAGAGAACAACCAAACATAGCAATGATAATTAATCCATTAATGTGTTATGCACAGCTGGTTTGAAGCTCTCACTGTAAATATTGAAGGATTTACAGATGATGTTGGAGACACAAATTTACAAATGTAAAGAGTGATTGTGTGAGAGTTCAACTTTTAATAAAAAATGAACACATCATTATAGTTCTGTTAATAGTCTGAACTATACTCCTTATAAACCTAAGTTATGACAACGTACAACACATGCTCTTTTCCAATATCTATTATTTATCTATTTATTCTTTATATATTCATAAAGTTTAAGCTCTGAGAGGAGTTATCTAATAATCTAATTTCAAGAGTAAGTTTCATCCAAGTTAGCTATGTTGAACCTAATAATTGTAGTTAAGTTTGTCAGCATCAGAAAGCACTTTCAACCCATGCCTCAGATCATGGCAGAGAAGTAGGGATGTAAGATGGTCAGAGAACTCAAGCAAATGTAGAAGGAATTGAAAAACACTACTTGTATACACTGAAAACTAAAGGCAGTTGTCAGTTACAGTTGGGTTCAGCTGGCAGCAACACCATTAATTCAGAGTGGTTCTCTGATACTGTCATAAATCAAAGAGAATTTGATTCAGTTTGATCTGCAAAACTCCTGCTTCACTCTGACTAGTGCCTCATCATCCAGCTCTTACAATCCAAATGGCACATCAGGGGAAACAGTCACTGGAAGGAGCAGCACGTGCACATGTAGTTTCATCCTGCAAACCATGTATGTATGAAATAGTAATGTTAAGACTGTAGCAGTTGCATAATTGAGCATTTTTTCCTCTTTTGTCTACACATCATTTAAAGGAAAACAAATCTAAACTATTTGCTTTCAAATAGCTAAAAAGGAGAAATGCTAATTCTCATCCTGTTTGCTCAGGTCTAAACAGGAATAAGCAAAATAAGCAGATAGTTTCATTTCAGTCAGTAAATGGCAATGAAAAAATGTCTTTTTGCACAAAACGCTAGGTAAATCAGGATATGTATTTTTATCACTGTATACTGCAGCGTTAATATTTTAGAGTTAAGCATGTGTCATTCCCATAAAATACAAGGGGAGAGTTAACCACCGTTGTGGCTCATATAAACTACTGCTTCTCAGTGAAACATGTCTACAATGCAACCAAAAAATCTGTTTTGTCCACGATATCAACAGGCAATTGTTATGTTTGGTAAATTTGTCAACTTTCTATTATTAAACGCTTGTCACTAGAGATATTTATGGTGTCAAAAAAAATCCAAAACCATCCAGGAGGAAAACTATGCTTTAGAGAGCAATTTTTTTTTCATTCTCCTTATTTGAGAAAGAAGAGAAGGCTTTGTGTTCAGTTCTCTGTAATTACACACACACAGGCAAAAATAATGCTTGAAATTATTAATTTCAAAACGAGAGAATTTTAGAAATGTGTAGCAATTGAAACAAAATTTCAGAGTGGAAATCTCAAAGTAACTTCAACTAGAACTCTCATTAGTGTACCAGTTTTCATACCATATTAATAGAGATACTCCAATTATTTCTCTTGAATGAATATTTCTAAACCAGCTACATATAACTCAAAAACATTTCTAATGAGCTATAGGCAAATCTCATTAGTCTGTCATACTGGCAGAGATAATGAGTAGCCCAGATTCATGCAGTGTATTTCTTTGCACAAAATATTTACTTTCAGGCCATATTGTTAGTGGACCTAAATCAGAAGTATAGTGATACAGAGGCCTACTTTTGGACTTGCACTTTTCTTCTAACAAGTTAATGCCATTATTTTAATGCTAACAGCACATTTGCAGCACAGGAGTTGACATGGTTAATGCAAACAACATATATACACAAAAAAAAGGACTGACTAAATACAATGAAATTAAGTATGTTACTTTTCCAAAGTTATATGGCCTTAAGTGTGAATAACAACACACCAGAAAATGCAGGTGGTTTCTTAAAGGAAACATTCTGCATGTTTTGCTGACTAAAAATTGTGGCAGAAGAAAGGAAAAATATTTTACCAGAACAGTGAAATTTTCCTTACTCCAGCTCCAATTTATCTTAAAAAAGTCTCTTTTTGGTACTAAAAAATATCTGTTTCTTGGAATTAGAAAGCATAGTAAGTCCCCAAGCTGTCAGTTTATTCTGGTCCTGATATTGGTCCGCCGGTATTATGGATTATAGCAGACAAACTGAATCTCTGTCTCAGGTTCCCTGATCTCTACAAACTTGGAGGCCCTGATGAGAGTTGGTGGAGCAACCTGAGTATTCAAACCATTGAAAAGGGGCTCACGGTATCATCCATTCTCCAAGGTCACCAGAGAGAGTGGCCAGACTCTGAACCTGGCTGTGAAACCTGCCAAGATGAGCCAAACTAAAGGAACTGTCCCCTAAATGCCACACAAGCTAAAGGGGAGGTTACCTGCAGTGGTAGGAGTTGTTGTGGGATGCAGGGAGGACATGACTTGGGGGAACTGTGTAAGAACTTTGTGATGTTTTAAGGGGATTGTGGGAATGTGTGAAACACTATGGAGTACTCAGAGAAAGGACTAAAGGTGGGGAAAGGAAGGAGTCCAAGTGGACAAGCAGGGGAAAATGGAGGGAAAAGGGGATAAAAAGGGTTGTCTGAGTGTAAAGAGTTATTTATATGTAAAGGGCAAGTGTCAGGATGAAGGAGCCAGGCTCTTCTCAGTGATGTCCAATGACAGGACAAAGGGCAGTGTGTGCAAGCTGGAGGATAGGAAGTTGCATGTAAACATAAGGAAAACCTTTTTCACTGTGAGGGTGACAGAGCACTGGACCAGACTGCCCAGAGAGGTTGTGGAGCCTCTTTCTCTGGAGACATTCAAAACCCGCCTGGACACGTTCCTGTTTTACCTAGTCTAAGTGATCCTGCTCTGGCAGGGGGGTTGGACTGGATGATCTTTCAAGGTCTCTTCCAACTCCTAATATTCTGTCATTCTGTGATCTGATCACTGTGGTCATCTGACTGAGTCCTGTTCTTGGTCTCTGCAGTTTAAGCTATATTCTTTTGAAATTCTGTTTCCAACTAATCCCTTTGTGGATGCAATCTCTATTCTGAGTGTGTGTGTGCTATCACTAGTGAGTTTCCAGCCCGACCAGAGATGATGAGCAGCATAAGAAACTTGAGAAACTGCAGAGACTCTTCTGTATTATCCCATATTCATTTTTCCTGGTGTCTCCTATCAAGAGTAGGCCTGGAAGTTTATGTATTAGTGCTTCATTGAGAACTTCTTAGACATTTTTACACAGGGAAGTTATTAATTTATATAATGCCTATAAGAAACTAAGCATTTTTAACACCATGTAAACACAGAGACATTACTTTTTGTTTCCTTTACAAAAATACTATAAAGAAATGCATCTGAAAAGGCCTCTTGAATAGACAAAACAGACCCTGGAGAAATCCGCAGAAATATGTAGCAGAGTAGAAACTGTCACGAAAATCAGAGCACTGATGGGTTAGGACAAACAAAGGACCAGGACATTGCATTCAGGAAAGTGGAAAACAGAACAAACTTTAAACATGTCAAATTTGAAGCTCAGAAATAGGTGGCAAAGAAAAGGTAACATGATGTCAAAAGCCACTCACAGAAGCATATTTGAAGTTTTGTGATCAATTCTTTTCTAATATTCACTGCAATGTGCAGCTAAGCAAATAAGCAGCCAACCTGATGCAGAGCACCGACAATTTTTCGTGCTTCTTGGTAGACCGTCTCAGCACTCCAGTGACCGTTGATACTTTTGAGCGCTCTGGCCAGGCGGTTGTGCTCTCTCAGCCACAGTGTGTGCATAGCTGCCAGAGACGTGACCTCGCTGGATCTGCTGTCCCCAGCCATAAAGCATTCAATCCTCTCACCTTCACTTGTGTTTGAGTCTTGTGCACAAGGTGATGGCATCTGGTCTGTAAAAGGCAGGTACTCTCGATGGTTATCATAATATTTAGCATTTACTTTCAGAAGGCCTTCTTTGCTTGTTAAATTCCTCAGTTTGTTTTCCATAGCAGGGGTACTACCATAGACTGTAGAAGCATCAAGGAAGGAAGTTAAGCCATTGATCTGTTGTCTTGCATTTAGTACTGATAGATTTCCAAAGAGAATACTATGATCACCAGTGCCGCATGCAGGAGATGAGCGGTAGAAGGGCAGGCAATCCATTGCTGTGGATAGTGTGTCATTGGTGGTCACCTGCATTAAAAACATGAGTATTTTCTGAAGTGAAGATAACAGATATCGATGTTGAATTAAGACTTGTGCAAATACTTCCATCCTTTGTCTCAGTTCTCAGTTGTTCAGGTCACTTCTACTGAAGTGGCATATTCTAAAGCCATAAAGACTGTTCTCCAGATTTAAGCAACTATAGGGTTCAACCCTTTTTAAGCAAAGACAGAAAGAAAACCCAAAACTTTTACTCTGTCATAAAAGCAAGTCACTGACATAACCACTTTTGCATAGATGTACACCTAAATTTGCCTGACTTCACAATCAAACTTCGTCACAAAATGTCTCATAGTGAAGATGTGAACAGCTGATCAAATTATGTTCTACTGAGCAGCGAGTGAAACAGCAGGCTTACACATATACATAAAAATGTAATGAAGAATTTCAATGTCTGCAGCAGCATGCTGTAAAAGTTTTGTTTCAATACTTAATTTTATTCCAATTTCCTACCTAAAAAAAGCATATGCAATTATTCACTCTGCTTTCTGCCAGTGTCCCACAATCCTTCTCCCACATTATTTTACAGCGACATGTGTCTTACAAGTATTAAATTCTGACTATCTTTATAAAAAGTAAAACCTGCACATAGCCTTTGACAAATGAAAGACTTCCCAGACCTTTATCAGTTTGACCCACACACAGTCGAGATACCGAGGTCAAATGCAGATCCAGCATTTGTGTGTTCATCAGCACAGATATGGTCTGAACCATCCTGTCACTTGGTCAGCTATTCAAAATGTAGGTAAAAGGCATGAGAAAGACATGTGGGAATTGTCAAATGAGATCTAGGGGCATAGGTAAGAGTATTAGGAGAGAATACAACCCAAACTAGACAGCCTGAAATCTTGTCACAGTAGAGCACTGAAAACGGTTATCTGAATAACTTAATAGATGTGTTAAGGCACAGAGGTGTGAGGGCAGCAGAGATGTTGGTGAAAAAGGAAGAAGGATAAACGTTTTATTTGCATTGCAGGATGTTGAAGATGAAAGCTCAGACCATTAAGTCTATTTCAAAGAACAGAGTTTATCACTGAAACAAAAAATGTCAAGTTTCACAATTACTAAAATCTGTTTGTGTTGTCTAAGTCTGATTTAGCTTTACAAACTCACTTTTTTCTGAAAATAACATTATTTCCAAATTCTAACAGTGCTACATTATGCACAAACAATGAGCCACAACAGCCAGTCAGTCTTAATAGTTTAAAAAAGATTAACCTCTATTAAAAATGTTATAACTATCATGGAGTATGAGTTTCAGGGAATTTAAATCTAGGGATTTCTTACCTACTGATCAACATGAAGTAGGGACAGAAAACACTTAGTAAAGCTACTGAAACATCCCAGAAGCTAAAAGGAGAAATCTGACTAAAAGGAAATAGATATTCTTATACAGACACCTGAGCTAACCCTTCTTATTTGTATTCTATCTGCTTGCTTTTCATTTTTCAAAACTCTTTGGCAGAAGACAGTGAATACTGCAGATGTTATGTTAAATTATCTCATTTCTTTGTCATCCTTCTAATAATATAGAGATTAGTCTGTGAAGATAGAATAGTCATTAAATTGGGAGTAAAAGTAACAAGACAACTTTGGAATGGAATTCAATAACATCATTATCTCACTTACTATACCAAGTAAAATTTTCTTACTACTGAGAAGTCATGTCAGTAGGCATTGAGACCAATAAAGTATTTAAGTTAAGAAAAGGTTTTGTTTGTTTGTCATGTTTTGTTTGGTAAAGAAATTTTACAAATATTTCTTCACTACTTGGTTTTAGCAAATCAAAGTATGTTATTTTTGAAGGAAATATGTAATTTCTTTTCCTTTTTCTTTCACTGATTGCTGAAATCAGTAATTTCTCTGCCTTGTGTTTTCTATTTAGTATATGTCTCTATAATTAAATCTCTTGCTATTACTGTTGCTTCTTTTTGCCTTCAGCTGCTAATCTAAGCAGGAAGTTCATCTCATACTACAAACACCTGAACTTGACAGCCACAGCATTGTATGTGTTTGAGTATTTCCTGCTTCTAATTATCAGGAAAACCTGGAAGAATTCGAGTATCACTGGGGTAAAAAAAAAAAATGAGATGCCTTTAAGTTGTTAAACAGCAAGGCTCACAACAAAACCTATCAATGGTGACTGAATTTCATACTGAATAATCTTTAGTTAACTGCCTCTGCAATTTCAGTTCAAACCGTTCTGTGCCCCAGTGGAGAAAAACAGCAGTAATGAACATTAAGGGACTGGCAGAACTGCATAATGCAGTCCTTTCCCTTTTCATGGGATAAGTAGTGTGAAGCCAGCAGCTGAATGTGCAAATGAGAGGTTTCTTATGTTCTTATTCAGATGACATAAAAAATAATCTAAGGAAATTAAAAAAAGACCCTTTTCTGCCGAAAAGGCTAGAGAATCACATTTTTTTCCCCAAAACTAATTAATAATATTAATATGATATTTTCTTTGCCTTGTATACTTTTAGAGGAAAAAAAACTTATGACAAAATCCTCTCTGGCCACAACAGTTTTTCTAATATAGCTCCACATTGATTCAAACTGTTACATATACACAGTCAAACATGTTTATGGTGAAATTTTTTTATGTGTAGGAAAATGAAAGGCAGTAATTGTTTCACTGTACCACCATGTCTAAACTGTTATTTCAGTCAAAGAATAATCTTTCTTATTGGGAACTTGTTCAGTGGGAAATGACCTTGTAAAAGAATTTTTGCTGTAGACTTAAAAGAAAACCTAGCTTTTGTTCTATGAATATTTGCCGAAAAGGAAAACATGAATGTTTATTTGCCGACATGAAACTCAGAGAGACAATGACCTCATCTGACAGTCAAGCACTACCTCAGAAACACATGGAGAAAAAGGCAGGGGCTCACTGTGCTGGTTGTGGAGTGCACACTGACTGATCCATTCGTAGCTGAGACAGTAACCTGTCATGTTTCATGTCACCTTTTGCAAATCACCTCACTTTCCTGCAGCTGTTTCTTTTCCACTTTTTCGTATCTGAACTAACTGTATGAAAACTTTTCAGGATTGTATCTTACTATGTGTACGCGCCGTGTCTAGCTTACTGTCAGCAATGCAATTACTTCTGAATAAAATCAGTAGCTTTCCTGTGAAAGTCTTTCTAATGCCTCATGATGTCTCAGCCATAACCGGAAATAATCATCTGAGGAATAGCAGGTTATCTCCACAACCCTGTTCCATGTGTCAGGCTGCTGTAAAATAAGTATAACTAAAGCTGGTGATTTTTTTTTTTATTTTTTTTTTTGTCCCACGTTATAGGATTCTGAAAAGATACAGAAAAAGAATGTTCAGGCTCTACTAGAAGCTCTGTCTCTAAATATGAGAATCACTGGTTGAAATTCTATAGCCTTTATTATGAAAATGTCCAGAATAGAAAATCATAATGATTCCTGCTAACCTATGAATCATTTACCTGCACTTGTTATTAATATTAATGCACTACCACAGCTTTCACTCCTTCATTGAATTGCACTGACTCAGAACATTTTCCAGACAGCTTTCCTAACCTGCACAGTCAGGAGCTTCCTCTCCCTGGTGAAACCCCCAGAGAGGGTGTGCAGCTGCAAGCACCATTGTCCTTTTCCATGGGTGGATTCTCCCTTGTGTGCCACTGTTCTAGGAACATGGCAAGAATGTAAACTGCGGCCTCCACGCTTCCATAGTTGGATAATGTGCTAGTTATTTCATTGTCTTTGGAAACTAGCCACGGTTTCTTCATATACAAAATGAATGTATAAAACTGACTGTGGCAGTTTTCCAAATATTTAATAGGTAGGAATTATTTTTAATTAAGATTTCAGGAAGGAGATCAGTTCCAGGAGGTAATAGCATTTTGTTTCAAGATTCATAAAAGGATTCCCCTGGTCACACTAATAACTACAACCCGTTTCTTTTTTTTTTCCCTCCCTTTTTCTTAATGCAGTGTTAGTTATTTAACAAAAACAGTCACAAAATACCTGACATATAAAAACTCAAAAGAACAACCACCGTCACGTCTGTCCCTCTAAGCTGAGAATAACAAAATAATTAATAAGTGTGACTGTGATCATGTGATGAAGCCACAAGTTGGGAAACTTTTCTAACTCCTGCAGGGTCGTGTCTGATTTTCTTTATATGTCCCCCCCCGACATAGCCATTCTCAGTATCAGGCACTAACTCCCAAAGGTAGCCATTGATTCCCCTTTAGGCTGAGCAGGAGCCTAAGACTACATTCAGTGACACATTTAGCTCATGTACACATAACTTGCCTTCAGGGGCATCCTTGAAACATGCTGTGTGATGAATTTATTCACAGCTCCAAGATAGAAATCCGAAGTATGTCCCTTGTTTACAACACCGAAGGATGCACTTGTGGGTCTATGCCATGGTAATCTGTGTAGCTTCTTTCTCTCTGAACTTTAATACTGCTACCACATGAATAACATTAGTCTTGGTGTCCTTTTTTGAAGATCCATTAAACTGCCTTTTTCTTAAGCAGATGGGATTTCTAGGCTTGAACTAGTAAGGGTTCAGTGATTAGGCTTCTATAGTCCCTGTGATCCACATTTGATTCAAGTTACGGGCAACAGTATGAGTCTCTTCTCAATTTAAAAACATATTTAGTAATAAATAAATGTGAGAGTTTTGCACTTAAAGATCAATACTAATTGTACTGTTTCAAAGAACATGCCATAAACAAAAAACATAACCTTTTGAAGACTTTTGCAGTTTTATATCTACGGCAAATGGACTTCTGATAAATGGGACTCAATACATAGCCATGTCGTGTCATATGGTGCAGATGCACTCCACCTCCTTCACCACATCATATGAAGCACTGCTGATCAGGAACTAAACTAACCTCTCTTGATAAGACGTTGTGAATGGGAATGTTTCTAAAGCTATTACTTAACAGAATGAATAAATAATTTCTTGCACCAGATGAACATTTGAAACATAGTAAACTAGAGATTTTTGTCTGAACCGTGGAAGACTCATTGTAATTAGAGCTGCAAACTATGCTTGCAAAATTTCACAGGTCCATATCTCCTGGGTGAGAGAGACTAGATTTACCTGCCTGTGATAACATTGCAGGCAGACATTAATTTCACTTAGCCTTCCTTGTGTTTTAGATTTTCTCACTAAATGGAAGATGAGCCATCTTTTAACACAGGACTGATTCAGTTCCCATTACAGTTAGCTGAATATTTTCCTTTATGTTTAATGGAAGTGCAATGAGGCACTTAAGGCAAAAGGAGAGTGTTATCAATTGTGGTTTGTTGAGGGGAAGAGTTTTCTGTTATGATGGAACTTATGGCCTACATTGGCTTCAGGGCATAGAGAAGCTGGTCAGTAACCAAGCTCCAACACTAGGGAAAGTAATTTAGGTTGCTCTGGATATAGATGGGGACACCAGTCCAAAGGCTGTAACGGGCATGGGGCTCTCCTGTAGTATGAGATGGACAGGCTGCACTTTGAGAAACAAAAAGTACTTTGACTTTGCTACTCAATTTTTTGAGTGAAAGAATGACTATGCTTTTACAGAATCAGACAAGAATACAGGATCCTATATTTATACCAATCTATGCTTCTTCTAGCCCCCTAACAAGCTTTGAATTCACGTTTTCTATCTACTCAAAGCAAAGAGGTGATGCATGTAACTTTCAGCAACTCCCTGAAGATCATCTTATACATACATTGAAAAGATAGCTCTCTTGAAAAGTTTGCATTAGCTGCTGAAAATATCTTTGCTTTCACTGAGTAGAGTTAAAATCCTTTCACTTTATCTAGCTGACAATTCAAAAACAGAATTATTTATGACTACATCCCTGTTTTCCCTGATGGAACTCAGAACCTTGAAGCATGAGAACAATAACATTGGTGAAGACTGGTAAGATTTCTCTGCAGCATAAACCTGAGAAGTAGAAAAATTTGATATTTGTACTAAGTACCTTAGCTATGGCTTGTTATCTCTACAAAACAATTTAAATATCCATCTGTTTAATTTAATAATTGCATTGGGTTTCAATTTTTCTATCACTGTCTGCTGTAATATTTCTGGATGATCTGTTTCCTTTATAATTATTTCAGTGTATGTGTATCACTAATGTGCTTTACTTTACCCATCTGTTTAGAGCCTGGAATTTCTCTTGAAGAAATTAATTTAGAATCTTACCTTTATTGGAAAACATGGATTTTGTTTTTCACATGTCATCTGGCACTCCATCCCAGTTAGGAAGGTGGTTCTGCTTGTGCTCTGTGGTGTGAATGCAATGTCGTGGTCTATGTACTGTCCCCAAACCATAATAATATCAGAATATAGGTTGTCTTCAGTAACAGCCTCATTAGATGCATGAATGATTTTTCTTGTCACTTCACGAACCTGGAAAGAGAACTAATTTACCTTAAGTACCAGGTAGTATTTACTACTCATGGAATGATAAAAAGCTGGGGGAACAGTGATAAAAGCTAACATTTTTTCCTTAGAATACTTTTATAATAATATCTTTATGTTGTAGAGTACTTTTAATGGTTTATTTAAAAACAAAAACAAAGCCTCAGCAACAAAAAACCCAACCTTTGATAGACTCTTACTTCTGTCTGGGAGCTGAGATACCAGTGCCACAAGCAGATTCAAAGATGTTTCAGCTGAGTCTTTCTGCATATTTGTCAAATGAGAAGCATATATTTGATCGGTTCCTTTAAGGAAAATTTTGAAAATCACATGTTTCTTTTAGATTATCTAAAACTTATCTTTCTATTCATTGTATTTTCTGCTCTTTTAACAAATGGATTCTGTTTGCTGGCAACCTCAGATCACTGTGGATACACAGAGGCTCTGGGCTGCTCCATACATAAATGGAGCATCTTATGCAGTCCAGGAGAAGAACTAGATTGCAAATACATGGTAGCTGAAAGGTCTGCTTCATTTTCAGAGGCAGGGAGAAGTCAAAACATATTTCTGAGGCACTTGTGTGAAAGCTGCATAGAGAAACAGATGCTCTGAGAACACATGGGCACATCTATGCTACACATACAGCCCACATTAATAATTAAGCAAAGCCATCAGAGCAGAATCAGCAGTCAGTTTATGATGGTTAGGGTAACGTTTTTCACTGATTCCTCCTTCATGCGAGAAAATACTCCCTCACATACGGCAGCTGCCTTAGGAGCCAAGCAATAGAAAGGGCAGCACATAAAATAAAGTCACGGAGTCTCTAATAAATATAAGGGATGTATAAGGCAGGTGCAGTTAAAGAGAATTGGTAAGGACAAGAGGCAACAAGGGACTTGTTAGCAACATCAGACTTTATACTGAAATAGTCAAGAGCAGAGGTACGTGGAGCTCATCAGGAGTACAAGTCTTTATATCAGTATTTTAATAGCTTTTTAATAGCACAAACGTTTTTCTTGCAGTTAGTAAGATTTTCTTATCACTGTTAAATTGCACAGCTGTGTTGTGTTCTAATATTGCTTTGTAGTAATCCTCACACTTATCTCTCACCTTCACATTATTTGCATGTTGATTTTAAAGGATATAGTTGAATAGCTAAAAGTACAATAAAAGACAATTATGTAAATTGGAAAAAACATCTATGGCACTATTTTTTTCCTATCTAACTTCAAAATAAAGCAGAGGACATTGTTGATGGTCAGATATGATCAGATTTGATGCAGTCATGTAGTTTTGTTCCAGTGTGTTTTATTTCATAAGCATGTATCCTAATGAATCTAGAAAATAGGCAGCTTGTACGGTCTACTGGAAATTTACCTGTGTAAATGTCAGATTTTCATCTTTAAGTGCTAAATTGTGCAGCTTAGAAACAATGTTATTTAATTAATAACATGAGTTGCAGTTGACATTAACACTTAATTCTCTTTCTTATCCTTATTAAACATACGGTGGTTGAAATAACAAGACTTTGAGTCCATTAAAAGTCAGGTTCCAAAGCAATGACTGCAGACCAGAAATAGTAAATCCAGCTCAAATCATTGCCTCCTGCACTGGAGAATTTTTCACCCAATCCTCTATGCAGATATTTTTTATTCAAACTTCCCTCTACAGAAGCTCTGCTGTTTTTCAAGTGTATGAGCTGTTAAAATCCATTAATATTGCAATGCCACCTTAGATCAGTAACTTGGGCTAGCTGAAAAATGAAGTTGTGATCTGATAGTAATACTTGTTTAGTTAATGTACACTAACCTAGGAGAAATGGTGTATGTGCATACACACATACACATGCTAACATGTGTATATGCTTTATATTTATTTAGTTAACACCCAATCCTGTTTGTCCCCTCCTCCTTCTCTGAATAAAGGCATCATATTTGAAACAAAGAATCATAAAATTACTGGAAAGTCTAGGCTGGAAGGAAGCTCTGAAGACCGCATGGTGCATCTTTCTAGAAGCAGGATTAGGTTATTCAGAGCCCCATCAAGCCAGGTCTTGGGTATTTCCCATGAGAAATATTCCAGAAGTTGCCTAGGCAGACTATTCTAACATTCAATTGTTCTCACAATAAGTTTTCTTTCCTCTGGAGAAACTTGTGACCTCTTGCTGTGTCAGTGTACATCCTTGTAAAGACCTCCCTCATAACCATAATGGCCTTTTCAGCATGGGAGGGCTCTCATTAGGTCCGCCCTGCACTGCCTTTTCTCTAGGCTGAGCAATCTTCACCCCAGGTCTGCTGAGTGGCCCGTGTCTGGTATGATCCAGGCCAGGCACGCAGCTAGCTCATGCCCTGCCTGCTCTCTACCTTGGTCCTTTACGGCAGAGCTTCCCCCCAGGTAGTCAGTGCACCCCTGCGCTTCTCCTTGGGCTTACTCCAGCCAGGTGCAGGGGACCACTCACTATCTGGCTGACTGAGCTTATGCTTTAGCAAAGCTAGCAGCTCCTTAACCGAGTTCAATAGCTTCTCTTGCTATCTCATTTACTGATGCAAATGGAGGTCTGTGGCGGCAGGTATGGTTATAACCCAGTGTAAACATTTCAAGTGATCTTGTAGTGCACTTTCTAACCAAGGGTAGCTGGACTCCATTGTATCGAATGCTGGGATCCCATCCTCGAGGTTGGCTGAGTCCATCTTCATAGACTGGTGGAAGCCACCTAGCCAATGCCGTGTTGGATGCTCCCCACCTAGGATGTTCCCTGGTAAAAGATGAAAACAAAAAATTCCTGCAACTCTGAATATATTCTGAATATAAAATAATCTAAATAGCAATAATATAAATACAAAATAATATATAATAATAATCAGGCACAGACAGTATTCTGTTGCAATACAATGTTCATGCAACAGTCTTTGAAAAGACATCAAACACTGGTCTTCATGTATGCCAACATCAGTTTGACTTGAAAGGAGAATTAAGAGAAACTAAATTACTAATAAAATATTACTATGTTACTTATGTTTAGAATGCAATTTGGCTACCTTTTGACATCTTTGAAGTACTTTCCCCAGTGGTGGTTTCCTGATAGTGTCCTCATTCCCCATAAAGTCAGATATATTCTTAAGTGCCTTTGCTGGCATCTTTTAAAAGAAGTTTGTTTAGAGCAATAGCTAGGAAATGAAGATTTAGGAAAATATAAAGAAGCCCTATAATAGAGGTGAAGAAAGCTTAAAAGAAAAATGGATGCAAGTCGTACAGAATTAATCATTTAGCAAGACCTAAGCAGAAACAACTGAGGAAAGGGTAATGATGGCTGAAGTTGCTGAATTCAGTGGCAATGCTTCCTTTGATTACACCTATACTAATTACTTGGGTACAGCTTTGGGAGGGCCTATGCACAAGCCCAAGCACTGGCATGTGTTTAACTATACTTTTAAGTGGCTACCACTAACTGCAGTGTGGGTTTGGCTCACACTATCATTTCTCTGAATGACACCTGGCTGGGCACACCTTGGGATTCGTGCATGCCAGTTTGTCAGCCTGTAGTCAGCCTGCTTGGAAGAGGGAAGGGGAATAAAAGAGCTTAGACAAAAATCTAAGAGTAGAAGGGTGGCAACAGTCAGGTCATACTTGATTTGAGGGCCAGGAAAATATTCCTCATGACTTTGATTTACTAATATAATCAGTCAGTCTTGAACTTGACCATTAATTTTCCTTCTCTCATGAAAATGTCTGATGTATTTTTCCTAAGAGAATATTTTAGGGTTGTTTTTTTTGTTTGTTTGTTCGGTTTTTTTTAACATGGCTTGTTCAATATATTTAATAATTGTTAAATATATATAGACATTAAAAGGAAAAACTAAAATTTTTGCAATGTACTCAGTTGACAAAAATTACAAAGTAAGCTACAAAGAACCAGAAATATTCCCAGTTAGTAGAACTACACAGTATTAAAATGAACATTTATATGTCTATTCAGATACTAAAGAGGGAACAATTATTTCATTAATACTTCATTGATCTCTGGCACACTGAAGTGGCTCAATTTGCCAAGCAGTACGGTACAGTAATACACTTAATTATCCACAATAATTCACACTTGAAGATTGAAGTATGCTTTAATAAAGCATTCAAATTAGTTACAGTTGATTTACCTTTATTGAAATTGCATAAAATACTGCACATAGTGTACTTCTATTGCACTCAATTAAAAATAACGAAATGTTAATTTAACTGCTTAACCAGTGATTTTCTTCCTGATTGCTTTTATATTTCAGCAGATCACTGGAATGCCACTTTAGTAAAACCCTTCTCACATGCCTTTTATTATTACATTAAACATCTTAATGTCTTGGAATCTTGCTTGAGTTAAAAAGGTTTTTAACCAGGGCAGTTGAAATAATGAGTTCTTTTACCATACAGCTTTATAGAGTAGTCAATTTGATTACTATACATTCTGTTTATGAGAAGTGAGACTTCTCATTCACTTGTGAAATACTAGTATTACACAGATTGGATTTTCTTTTGGCTGCCTTAGAAGGAACCTGGAGTTTTAAGATGCAGTCCACTATCCAGATTTATGTCTTTTGAATGTTACTTCAATGTCCTGCCTAGTTTCAGGCAGAAATAATGAATGCCACACAGCAATTTAATAATTGTTTTTTGTAAACTTTTACATGTCTCTGAGCTCCCATGGCCATAACTCCTGGCAAACATGGAAAACTTCTGAAATATAAGCCTCCTACTAAACTGAGCACAGCTTGTATTGAAGTCAAACAGCTTCCCTAAGGGAAACATCTCAAATCCTTCTTGCAGTTAATGGATGCAGTTGAGACTGCTCATGCTTTCCACTAGATGAGTCATATCCATACCACTAATTTTGGCAGTATTAGAGCTTCAGACTAAGCATCAGGTTCTTACCTGATGAAATGGTTAATGACATAGCAATGAAATAGAAATGCTGCTGATAAAATTCCTCCTAGCTGCCCAAATATTAGGCATACAAAATGTAATCTAGTCATCTAGATCTGTCCATCAACTCAGAGAGACAGACAACTCCTGGGTGCCACCCTATCTCAAACAATCAGGAACAGTAGATGTATAGCTATTCTAGGAAACTGAGATTAGGTGAAGTTAATTGCACTTTGGGATTCCATTCCTTTAGTACCTGTAATTCCTTCACCTTTGAATACTACTCATTACACCAGACATGAAAAACTACACAGATGAATGCTATTTAGTTGAGATAAAAAAAATAATGTAGCTATTTGGACATGCCTTGTTTTCCTTATTCTTCATTTAACAATAATGTTCACAGAATCACAGAATGTTAGGAGTTGGAAGGGACCTCAAAAAATAGTCTAGTCCAACCCCCCCACCAGAGCAGGATCACCCAGACTAGGTCACACAGGAACGTGTCCAAGTGGGTTTTGAATGTCTCCAGGGAAGGAGACTCCACAACCGCTCTGGGCAGCCTGTTCCAGTGCTCTGTCACTCTCACAGTGAAAGTTTTTTCTTATGTTCACATGGAACTTACTATGCTCCAGCTTGCTCCCATTGCCCCTTGTCCTGTCATTTGGCATCACTGAGAAGAGCCTGCTTCCATCTTCATGACACTCACCCTTTACAAATTGACAAACATTAATGAGGTCACCCCTCAGTCTCCTCTTCTCCAAGCTAAAGAGATCCAGCTCCCTCAGCTGCTCCTCATAAAGGAGGATCATCTTTCGAGGTCCCTTCCAACTTCTAATCTGTGATTCTATGAAGATCCAACTCGCTGGTTTCAAAGTCGTTGGTCTGAGTTTGTTGTTGTTGTTGTTTTTTGTTTTTGCTTTTGTTTTTTTGCTGCCTTGCACCTTTTACAGATGTTTAGAGTAAGGAGTCTAAAATACTACAAGTATGAGTGTTGGATTTAAACACTGATTTTGTGCAAGCGTAAAATTATACAAAGTAGTACATAGTGACCACAGACTAAGCAGACGCAATGGATCATATTTACCCTACACAGTTTTAGAAACCAGACCAAAAAAGCCTATACCCATCCTAGTATTACCAGAGTCACTGAAGAGAAAATGATGCTTTACCTTACCGACAGCAGAGTGTGTTTCTCTCCATCTTTGGAGAGAAAAACTACAGCAGCCATGCCTGCAAATTAAGACCTTCAACCATGTGCCTGTATTCAGCTGCATGAATCTTGGCCAATGTGTTCAAGCCCTGATGAAGTTGTCAGTGGAAGTATTGCACTAGCTGTTAGTGCAGATTCCAAGCAATTCTGCAACTGCCTGGGGGAAAATACAGGTATCTACATAGTTAGATTTATAGTATCAATGCTCATCAGGTTGTGTCCTTTCAACAAAGAGCCTATCAGGCATGTTCCTTGCAAATGAATTGTGATGTAGCAAAACAGATTCATCTCATAAAAACAGACTGATTGAATAATAAAATTGCAGAATTTTACTGCTGTTCATTCACCACATTGCAGAGTACCTTAAACTGTGCAATGCTAATGGCCTTCCATTTACAGGTCTACAGCCATTCACTTGTAAGACTACAGTGTGCTTTTCAGTTTGTGACCTTACACCTATGCATCCAAGGGTTGCTGAATATAAATATCATTTACCCTTGTACTCAAAAGGGCTCCCATTCTTATTTTGACACTCTCTTTGCATTGGAGGATTCTGAAAATACAGTCACATCTGTTATGCTGGGGTTTGCAGGAAAAAATTGCCACACATATTAGGTAACAAGTAGATAACAGTAGCAAATAATAGTTGTTCAGATGGCCAATAAGCATATATTTATATAAATAGATATATAAAAATAAATATAGCATGCAGAATTTTTAGATACATACTTGCTAAATGTTAAGGTTGTGGGAAAATACAAAAATGAGAATGTACTTGATTTTCTTATTGCTTCTTGTGAAGTAATTGTTTTCATGCTCAATATCATTTTATTCAACTAAATAAAAAAAAATGCTGGTTTAGAATTCAGTCTGTCTAATTTACATGGAAAAATGCATCTACCAAATCAGTCCTCTCTAAATTTAAAATTCTTTATATAACCTTAGAAGGGAGAGCCTGTCTGCAAAGATTAGTGTACCAAAGTTTAGATGAAGAGTTTCTTCCCTTTGGAGCTTTCAGAGGCACCTCATTTAGAGGCATGTTGATGTCAAAGTTATCTGGTTGAGCTGTTGTCCCCCCATTTTTCTCAGAAAAAGTAAACATATCTTTTTGAGTTTAAAGAATAGGAAAGAAAGATTTTTGAGGGGACAATTCTTATTATACATACCTGTTATTGCAGGCACCAGTGATGAGTCGATATTTATTAGCTAGGCAATTGTCTGGACATTTTGGTGGCAACACATGTGGCAGACATCCAGAAATATTAGCAATCATAGTGAGTAGATCAGCCGATAAAAGGTCTGAAAGGAAGAACCCAAACAAGCAATTTGCTCTATTGCTATATAGCTGCTACAGGAAAAAGGCATTATTGTCAGCTATACCCACAGTAGCACATAGTACACCTACACTCTCTTCTTCCTAGGAAAGTGCACTTAGTGGTGCAGGAGGCAGTTTTGGGGACTTAGAGGAGACAGTGGGTGAAAGGGAAGAGCTGATTTTATTGTCTGATGCATAGAGAATGGGAAGGAATTAGTTCAGCTATACTTGAGAACTGAGGTTGATCTGCTCTTTTTTTTTCCTCTAAGCTACTCTCTACTTCCTTCTTTCCCGACATTGTAGTCACACTGCTTGGCTGCTTCCTGTGCTTACAATAAAGGTGTAAAAAATGCCATTCAAGAACAGAAGTATGTACCCAGGAGGTAAAAAGTCAGATTGGAAAGATGAACAAATTTGAAGAGACTGCAGCTGACTATATAATTAAGTGTGCAGTGGTAAACGCTCAGAATTTTTAGCTGGAATTGGGAAACTAGGTAAAATCAGGGAGCTGTATTGTGTGTAGACAGCATATTATTAATATTTTTATATTGTGATCTGAGATGAATGTCCCAGAGAGCTTTCTCCTGACGAGGGACAAATTCACATTGTTGTGTAAGCTCCAGAGAGCTGGCACCCTCTTTCACCCACGCATATGTGCAAACACATGTATGACTGGTTGGAGGAAGAAATACACATGAAAGGGGAGCAATATCCTTCCTGAACTCAGAGAACTCTTGCCATTCAGACTGACTGTAAACATCACATGCTGCAAGAAAATGGTAGAGACAGCATCTAACTCTTGCCTTTGTGACTTCACTAGCTACTGCAGGTCACTTGGTCCCACCACCAATCTGTTCTGCCCATCCAACTCTGAACTAAGCTGCTTTAGTCCATTAATCAACCCAAAAAAATAAGCCAGAAAAACACATTAAAAAAAGGCTCAAGAGCCAAATCAGCTCAAAAAATGTTCTCCACTAGAACCTGTGCAAAGAAGAGTTGAGAACAGAGAGAGAATGGGCTGTTAGACTGGCCATGTAACCTTGTCATTACATACTAGTTACTTATGCCAAATTTGTGGATACAGCTGTACTTCCATGTTAGTCCAGGTTCAAAGTTATACACAAAGCTCGCTTCTGCAGTTGCCTGTGCTTCCTAGGTATTCACTCATACATTTTCTTTAAAGCTAATTTAGTTCTTTAATTCTATTAATCTTCCATTAAAGTTGTTTAGGTTTTGAAAATGAACAAGAGTTTTGTGCACTTATTTGGCAGTTTAGAAATTTTATTTCTCTTGAAACTGCACCAGTAGAAAAATAACTGCATCTCTGTGCGTGTCTGTGTATATATAAATACATCTGTGCACACACACACACACAGAGACATATATAGATACATTTTTGCTTCTACAAATGTCCCAGTAGCTTAGTAAGCCAGATGTTTCGGCAAGGGAAAAAAAATCCACAAAACTGCGGACATTTATGTTTGTTAACAGCATTCTAATGGTTCCATATCTTGAAAAATATTGTCATGTTATAATGCTAAGACAGAGAATGCAAACTGTAATTCTCCAGTTCATGCTGCTCTAAGTGACATAATTAAATTATGGAAAATAAAGTCAATGTTTCTGATTTTTTGAGCCTTCCAGACACCAGACAGACATCTTGAAATTCATCTTTAATTAATCATAACAAGAGTTTTACTTAGAAAATTATACATCATTGAGCTTTCTGGATGATCTCTTTTTATTTCTCTGTTTACTTAAAAAAACAGTTAAAATAGAAAGAAATGTGCAACAGCAAAGCATTATAAAGTTAGTTTTGGAAATAAGAAAACAATTTCCTAAAAGAATGATATTAATGAGGTCATCAATATCCAGAGGAAGTGTATTTGAAAATGTCAGTGCCATACAGTGATAGAAATGGTATTATTTTATCTGTGGACTCTAGCTCCAAGAAGCACTGAACCCAGTGGGGGCTGGGGAAGACCGATATTTCACTGTAAATAAGAAGCTTGCAACACTGAGGACATGCAAGCTGATTTATAGACAATACAAATTTACAGTCATGAGTTCAGAGAATGCCAATAACAAAGTGCTGCTCTTCTCAGCTATAGGAACACAGCCCACATTCCAGCAAAGAAAAATGTAAGACAGTGACTGTGTGAGGTGCTCTTAAGAACAAAAGAGAGGGCATCCTGGTCCCAGGGGGCAGGCAAGATACTTACTCCTGCCAAAGGTAAAATAAAAGTGAAGCAAACCCAACTTTAATCTAAAAGACAACATTCAAGAAATCAATAGGGGGTTTTGCTGATGTCAATATTTACCTGTTGGATGTAATGAACGTTTGTGCTTCTGACAAACTTTTTGTTTCAGCACTTGAATTGACATTTCCATTCGTTCAGCTGCTTGGGAAATATCTTGACTCTCTTGTTCAGGAAATTTTGAGAAAGCCAGCAGCAAGGTAGGATTTGCTATTCCCCTTCCCTGGATATTTCTATCATTGAGATAAAATACAGAAGGTTTTTTAGCATATAAACTTTTAAACCTTATTCATAGCTGTATTTGTCTATGTTAGATTTGTTCTGAGTTTAAGGTATATTTTAATTGAAGGATATGCTGGGAAAGCAGAGAGGAAGAGTACTTTGTGATCTTGTTCTGCCAGGAAAATTCTGAAAAGAAAGGGAAAATACCCTCCCATGGGACACACAGAACAGGGTTAAGTTTCTGAGAAACCTTCAGGATGAGACAGAAACCTTGGGGATGGACAGAGCCTACAGGGCAGCCTGGCTAGGAAGACCTTGTGCAGAATAGTCACACTATAGGTCTCCCACTATAGACACATCTAAGTGAGCAGGCTTTGCTTTCATGTTACATTTAATATCAAAGACCATCTCAGTCACTGCAGATGGATTAATGAATGTGTTATCACCTAGAAGCCAAGCAACTGGCCCACAGTTGTCCAGCTGCCATTTGCAGTTGATGATAGAGACATGTGTCCTCTCAGAGACTGTCCAAGTACCTGCCCTGCACTGACTAGTTACATAAGGAGTTTCAGAAATAAATTCAGTAGGGCTTCATTAGACAGCTATATGGCTTTATTAGAGAGTTATCTGTCTATACATATTAGTTTACAGCCTGGCCTTATCTCTAACTTAATAGAGCTCAGGTTTGATGAGATAACTTCTGTAACATGAAGTTAAACACTTAAACACAAGAAAAGTTCTTTTTACTGTGAGAGTAGTCAGACACTGCAACAGACTGCCCAGAAAGGTTGTGGAGTTCCCATCATTGGAGATATTCAAAGACCAGACAGACAGTGCTCCAAGCAGCCTGCTGTAGCTGACCCTAGCTGAGCACAGCCCTGGCCTAGATAGTCTCCAGATCTCTCTCAACTGTTCTGTGATTCACTGCAAGGTTTATTTTTTGCTCAGCATGGACTCTGTTATCACTGTCCTTTTATTGGCAGAGGAACCTTGAGAAAAGTGCATCAGGGAGAATTTCCTTTTTAGCTGGACATCCTAAACTGACTTCTACAGCTTATAAAAAAGTACTCCAGTCTACTTAATTTTCAGACATGGTCATAGGTTGCAGACATCCCTGAGGGCTTCTCTGTAGAACAGATTTATTTGGATATGCAATTTTCATGAAAATGTTGTGCTGTCATATTCACTTAGGTTTGTTTATAGCACGAGACAAGATTAAAATGGAAACAACAGTTTTGACTTGGGCAAAGCAAACAGTTAAATTTCTGTTCTCAAAAGTAGGAACTTGCTTACATAAAAAGCATTAGGTAAGAAAATACAACTACAAGGGGTTTTCTGGATGCTGAATTTGTCCTTAATTGATCCAAAAGAGCTTTAGCCTGCTTATTTATTCTTTATACAGGAACTATTCCTTTCCTTTCAAGACAAGAGCTCAAGAACTCTTGCAACTATGAAGAAGAGCTATCTTGCTCATCAGCACCATGTTTTTCAGGTTTTCCATAGACAATTGGGAATTTGGCAGGGAATATGCAGTATTAAAAGTCCTGAACTGTGTCACAGTTAAAAACAAAAGTAAGATGTTAAAACTATATGCAAGAACTCATGTTTAATATTTTAATATCCACATGAGGATAGTATCAGTCATGCATCATTTAAAAGTGCCTTATATGAACAGGCAGACATGTCCATACAAATGAGTTAAATGTTTATACAAATTAGCTAAGAATCCAAAATAACCCACATCCCTAAAAAAAACCCCAAACTGAACCACTTTTTTGTTTAAATAGGCGGAGAAAATCTCTTGTATTTGTATTAGAATTGTACTTACCTTCGATCTAGTAGGATAAGTTCAAACAGGAGACTAAAAATGTCTTATCTAAAACTTGTTGTATTAGGTTTCTGAGGGAAGGGGGGGGAAGAAGTTGGTAATAGGGGAGGAGCTATGGAGATAGCTCCTGTAAGAAGCTGCTAGAAAGCTCCCCTGTCTACAATTTCAGGCCCATCTCTGATCAGGGCCAAGCCAATTAGCACCCCTGCAAATTAGTGTATTTAAGAAGGGCACAGTACACAAACCTCCCTCTCTTGCCCCGGCCTTGACCAGCACAACCCAGTGTGGGCAGCGTGGACACAGCCTGGCTGGGCCAGTTTGGCCCTAAATAAAGCTCAAGCTCTGCTGCAGCTCCAGCCCAAGAGAGCTGGGAACTCTTCAAGAACAAGGAGAAGAAACCTGCAGCAGAGAAAGGAGTGGGATGTGAGGAGAAAAACTGTGCTGACACAAAGTTTGGTGAAGCAAAAAAAAAAAGAAAGGGGAAGAGAAGTGAGTGAATGACATCATGGTGCTCAGTTGCCCACTGGGCTTAAACCATGACATTTGTTTAAACCAAATATCTAGCACCACTTTATCTACCAACACAATTCACATCTCTCCTACACATAACTAGTTGATCAGTCTTTCTGAGTTAATTACCAAGTTCTAACAGGAGAAATATATGATAGTTTGCAGTTGTGTGCAACACAGGCCCAAGACAATATCATTTTGCACATTTGCCCATTCTGGAGTTATCTTTAGTTTCTTTCACACCTTAAAACCCAGAAAAAAGCAGAGATTCAGCAGAATATGAAAAGACTGTACAGTTGGAATCTGGAGCCCTCCCAGCAGTGCTAGTACAAGTTTCATAACTTCTTGTTATGGTTGTTATTATAACAAGATTTACTGTAACTGCATTTTACTCTTGCAAGCCAGCTACTGCTTTCTAAATGTATTTTATAATGCACTTGGTGGTAAATTAGCAATGTATTTGCACATACCACTAGGTAAGTGTCACAACCTCACAGGTGACACAGGGCTTTGAGAGCTCTATCCAAACTGCCTACAGTCATATTGGCATTGCCACTGCAACACAAATAATACATTCTAATGATGATGCCAAAGTATTCCATCTATGATATGTTAATAATATTTTGACTGTTTATATTACAATTACAAACAGTAACATCTACTCTTAAAGATTAAAAAACCCAGAGGTTAATTGGAATAGCAGGTAAGTACTAGCAAACAGTCATGAGAAGCACTTGTCAAGGGGAGATGATACTAAACAGCATCGCTGACTGTGAGGACTGTACTGAGACCTATGTGACCTTAAAACCTGGGAAGTAATTTCTAACCCAACTAAATTTCTAAAATACAAACAATGATTCAAGAATTTAAGTGATGATATTAAACAACTGAGGTTAAGAAATGTACTTGTCCACTTAAAACACAATTCAAGATCAAACTGAGATCTTGGGAGAAATCCAGTTCATTCTAGACCATGAATTTAGCAAGCATCAGATTGGACAGTTGTACAACACATTCACTCCTCAATGTAATGACCAGGTCAGACAATCATTCAGTTCTTTGTACTTTATGAGTGGTCAGGACTAACATCTAAGAGGCAGATGTAGAGTGCATTTACAAACCTATATTAAAAGATGAAGAATTCTCTTAATGATATTTATAATTCTTACTGCCCCACTTAATTCAGACAAAATGGGTTGAATTATACAAAAGCACACGATATAAACATAATTTTCACTTCTACTAATGATCATTTGTAAATTCACAGACCAAGTATTTTATGCCAGTTAACATTAGACCAAGTCTCTTATGAGACTTAAACTCCTAATGCAACTGTCAGATACTTGTGGCTCTGATTCTGCAAAACAGGAAAGCATATACCTCAGTGGTGATACTAGTGCCCATCTTTCAGTGCTCTGCTGAAAGTGCATGTCTTTGACTGCTACAGGATTAACCCCAAATTTATACCAAGAACATAACCAGTTCTCAGAGCGCTGTTACAAATAATGTTCTGCCTACGATAAATTCAAAGGTTAGCAGCAATGTCTATCAGATCAAGTAATTAATTTAATTTTTAAATCACTGATCTAATTTTCAACTGCTGCTGTTAGAAGAGGAAAGAAAAGGGGAATGAGAAGAAAGGAATGTGAAGAGAAGGGAGAGAATGGCAGGGAAAGGCATGAGAGGGGAGTAGAAGAGACAATGTCCTATTTGTTTGCCTTTCTGTAATATTTATATATCAGTATATCTATCATTATTACTGGAACACCTCACATATGAGGAAAGACAGAGAAAGCAGTTCAGTCTAGAGAAAAGAAGGGTATCTAATCGATGTATACAAACACCTGAAGGGAGGGTGCAAAGAGATGGAGCCAGGCTCTTTTCATCAGTGCCCAGTGACAGGAGAACAGGCACTAGGCTCAAACTGAAACAGAGAAGGTGCCATCTGAACATCAGGAAATGCTTTTTTACTGGCAGTGTGAAGAAGCACTGGCACAAGTTGCCCAGAAAGGTTGTGGAGTCTCCTTCTTTGAAGGTACTCAAAATTTCTGTGGACATGGTGATGAACAACAAGCTAAGGATGGCCCTACTTGAGCAGATGAAATCTAGAGATCCCTTCCAACATCAGCCATGGTGTGAATCTGCAATTCTGACAAAGGCTCTTAAAGGGAACCCAGTAATAGAACTTTTGAATAGCAACACTCTTTAGAGTCTATATATCTGCGCAGTATTTTGAAGAAACCTTAACAGTCCGGTGATTCACCTGAGGTAAGCAAGTGGTCTCAGTTTTATTCCTAGTAGAATTGAAACAATAATCTTTAAGAATTTATCTTTTAGCAACTTTTAACATTTATCATCTTTAATATATTGGGCAAATACTGACCAAACAATTACCACACTATCCTGTGAAACACTTAAACATCTGTATCTTCATTTGGTATATGAGACAGCCGAGTCACTGAGAGGTGGAGACCTATGCTTTTAAATTTGAATGCGTCAGGATTGTCATGAAAGTAATAACACTACAAAATGAAAGTGACCTCAGTCTCTACATCCTGAGCAGCCACAGTTCTTCACAGGTTCTATCTATAAAAACATTTGTCTCTCACAGAGCTCTGTAAATTGTTATTATCAAAACACAGAGAGAAGTCCTTTTGGAAATTATAAGGAAAAGGGTGATGATTGCACCCTGCAAAACTTAGCTCCAAGTAATGATGAGAAATTAATTTTGTATAGCATATAAATTTAGTCAGAGCTACACAAAAAATGGCTGAATTTTTTAGGCTCATGGCAAGTTATCCTGAGGCACTTTTACCATTCCTAGAAAGAGATCACTCTCATAGCACAACTCAAGCACAAAGGAGCTTTCCCTAAGTTGCTCACTACCCACAGTTCAAGATAAATATTTTATTTCCTTTCCCTTATTCTTTCACTACATCTGTTTTAGGTGGAAGAGGAAATGTGAAATTCATTTCAACAGTCCCTTTTAAAGCAATAGTAGCTTGACACTTATGCCATAGGGGTTTTTCCATCTCACTCCACACTAGAAAAAACATAATTAATGTTCAAAAATATGTAACATCCATTTTTTGAGCCACATGTTAATGGAATAAGGCGTGCTACTTAGATCAGAAAAATATTCGTATTTATTTTCATAATTCTATTTTTGTCACATTTCAAGTGAGAAACATATGCGGTTATAATGTACAATGTTGTACTGGTTCAGATGATCATAAATATAATCTATTTTTATAAGTTTACTCAAAGAAACAGACTGATCTCAAACTTTTCTGTTAGGGAAGCTTTTTGCCGAATAGAATCTTTGCTATTTCTTTTTTTTTTTACCTTTTCAGTGTATAATGTGCAGCATAATCCACCAGACTAGAGCCCTTTTGGATAGCCTCAGAAATGCAGTTATCTTCAGTTTCTTCTCATCAGGGAAAAAATGAAAAGAAAGATGAATATGCCATTCAATAACATATTTATAAAAATATATACATTTACTAAACACAAGTTTGTATTACTAAGGTATGTGTAATTTTTCCCCATTAAAATGATCTCAATATTTTAGTGTTCCCGAAACTAATACTTTGGCTTACATTCCTGAAAGACAAGGTAGGGATAGTAAATAAATACTTCCATAAGGCCTGAAGAGCTAGATTTTACTTTTGTTTCTTCTAGTATATATCCAGCTGTGCAAGTATTGTGTAGTATCAAACTTAACAGGTCCACCTGAAACGTGTTTTGTTCTGTGTATACAATGCTTCTTAGGCTTCATATGTATTTTGCATTAAACTGTCCTTAGACCGATAGGACAAATCCAAGCCTCCCTCACAGGTAATATGAGCTGGTCTGAGCCACATGAAGAAATCAAGTACATATTCAGGCATAATTAGCAAGCTTTAAGACCTTCTGGGATCTGACCAACGCATGAAAGCCACCTTATTTCTCTCCCTATGTTTGAATCAAAGATCATGGAACATGGATTATTCCTCTTTTGTGTACATCTAGCTTTATATTAAATAATTCAGCCATATTTAATGTCTGGTGGTTTAATTTCCACCTGTATTTTGTGGGATTGCACATTTTTTTTTAGAAAGTGAATAATAAATAATAACAGATTACTAAAAATAATTTATGTAAAATTGCTCATCATTTATGGGCAGTGTAGTTTTAGGTGACATATTTTATATGCAGTCCATGTTGTGCTGTTTCTGTGATCTATTTTTTGAATAGGGTGCTCAGCTCAAGGGAAAATAATGTGTGATGAGGTGTAATCTTTCGCTTTACTGAAGGTTTTCTCAGCATCTAAGTACAGCAGCAGTTATTTCTTTTTTACATCTATGCATGATAAAATATGATTCAGGTAATGTTATAATTCAGATTTCTGTTATGTCTGAAAGTGTTTTTAAGTCTATGTTAAAAAACAAGACTGATCTTTAAAGGTCATACAACAGCTTTTAGAATTTAATACTGCATGATTTTCAATTACTTTTAGCGGTTTTACTTCTGAGAATATATTATGCTCAATGTATTGTTCCTCATGTGGTATTGATTCAGGCTGTGATCTGAAAGAGAAGATCCAACTGTTATACTAGAATTCCTTTGAATCTATTCCTTTTCTGCTGAGAAGTGTTATGTTGGTACCAATACAGTGTTTTTAAAAATGTGTTTCTTGCAGTAATAAATATTTTTTTGTATTGTACCCATCAGATCAAAGGACACTTACTATAAAAAAGAATCATATGCAGTCCATAATTTATTCCATTTATGTACAGTCTATATATATTCATTTTGTATTAACTAACATACAATATAACCTCCTTTTAGACCATGTCTTTCCAAACAGTTAATATAGAAGCTCTAAGTAGAGAGTTCACTATGGAAGATAAATCTAATCCCTTGTTTGATGGTGATATTCCAAAAAAGATTTTCCATTGGAAGAAATGGCTTGGGGTTTGGTATTTTGTTGAATTCATTTTGGATATAATTTTATTTTATTTATGATTCTACACTGACTTTAGGTGATGATTTTCCTAAGGAATCATATCATCATCCCTTATGAATCATATCTACAGCTACATAATTTAAGAGAATGCAAAGACTGAAATCCTGTTTCTTTATCATCTCCTTTCTAGTTTAATGTAAAATCCATCTGCAGAATTCTCTTAAAACTCAGTCTAGTGTCTGCTATATTTCTAGTCTACTAGATCTAACTGATTTAGATTGAAGATACGGAAATAAAAGAGCTCTGACAAAACAGCAAGATTATACTGTTCGAACGTAGGCACTGTTGCAATCTAGGGTGCTTTAAAGTGTTCCCAGTATTCACAGGGTGCCAGGAGAGGAGGGACCCACAGGAGATGTGCACCCTTGTGGGCCAGCAGCAGGGTGCCAGGTGGGACATCCTATGGCAACCGGCTCTAGTCCAGGATGCCTAAACATAGTGATCAGGAGACTGGGAAAGAAATCCAGCAGCTTGTAAACATGTCATTGGTATATGAATGTCACTAACGAAGTAAAATCACTCATAGTCAAAGAATACATAATTGAGGTAGATGACACATACAAAGTTTTCCTTTGTGAATTTATGAAGCTGCATTTTAGAAGGAAAAAACCCCCATGGAATAATTTTCGCTGAAGTCAGTGTATTTTGAACATAAAAAGAGATTAAGTTAAATTGCCATTGCTAAACTCTCTGCAATGCCAATGTATTTTCAGCTTAACAGTAATTGTTAATAAAAAAAAAAATCTATTTTTTTTTCTGTTACTTACCAAAAATGATATCTTTGCCTATCTGAAGGAAAGAAAAGAAAACAGCTGCGAAGGCCATAGCTGCTGAAATTCCCAAAACAATGAACACTTTCATCTATAAGAAAGAAGAGATAATTGTTGACAAAATATATACCTTCATCTTCTAATTATAAAGCATACTATAAATAATTTCCTGCATATGGTAAATTTTACTTTAAGATTAGATTTGTTGACACATTTGACTATGTTTTTGAAGTTCAAAATACTAATTTTTAGAAATAACTGTAATTCACTTTCTCTTTTTTCCTTCCTTATTACCTTTTTTCCATTTTGAGAAACTTACTGCACAAGACACATCATTTTATGACATAATATATTCTGACAATATTAGCAACACTTAGCCTACATATTAGAAATTTAACAATATTTTGCCATTCATTTGGAACGTCTCTATGCATTAGTATGATCTGATTGTAAATTAGTTATTGCAGATAAGAGAGTGAAACTGCCCAAATTTATAACATCACTCAGAGCCCTCTATACTTCTCTATCCATATAGAACTGTGGTAGCCAAGCAGCACAATTAATATGCTCACATGGAAAATATGAGCTACTTTATCCATTTCAGAGCACAGCAGTGCAAATACATAAACTATCAATAGGTAAAAATTTTCACATGCACTATGTTGATTGGAGATTGAAAGATTTAAAGTACTTTTAGTTCTATATTCTATAAACATTTAAAAAAAATTTATAAACCAACTCTAAAAATTCAGGGAAACTATTGCCCATAGAAACACAATGTGAAAACACCCTTTCTTTTTACATTTCATAAGTTAATATGTTTAATTTCTTCTGGAAAATGGCAAGCAAAATTTTTACAGTCTGACCTTTCATCTGCTGAAGAGATTAACTTCCACAGATCTGTGCTTTATCAATGGCAGTAACTGTTCTGAAATATGGAAGTGAAGTACCTTCCAGGGGCCCGGCTTACGCTGTCAGCTTTATGCACTGGTACTCACTCAAGCTTTAACAGTGCAAGTGATTTCACAATCTTTTTGGCCTCAGTGTGTTCTCATAAAGCAGAAACTGACGGTAATGTTTGTTTTGTTTATTTTTGCCTTGTTAGGAACCAAGAGCTACCTGTGCAGTCAGTTCTGGTATCAGAGTAATTTCATGGAAATGAGAAAGACAGATGTTCCAACTGAAAAAAAAATGCATTTCCATGTTATACAGTAAAGTAAACTCTAGGCACACTTTTCACTAGTTCTCTTTGTCAATTTCTTTGAAGAAGGGGGGTAACTTTGTGTCCTATTTAATATGTTCCAGCATTGTTGCTTTATCAAAATGACCTTTTTAAACTCTGTTGATGATCCCCAGATTGCCCACCAACTACCTTGCAGCACTTTTAATTGTTTTGTTCTCTTGGTTAATTTATTTCACACTTTGAGCCTCCCTATTTTTATTTAGTTACACTTTATCCACTCTATTGCTTCTTCTAATGTCAATATTTTTGACCTGAAGAATCTAACTGGCTGGTTTTTTTCCATTTCATATTTAGGTAGAGAGACCAAAATCAGAGCTGGAATCAGGATTGAGGCTTCCCTCATTTCATCTTTGTTGGTCTCGACAGGGAGATCACAAGGTGGAGCCAAAGATCAGCGTTTTGATCTCTGCCTTAGATGATAAGTAGAGTAGGAGTTGGGTAGCAGGAAGCATCCTGAAGCTGGTGGCTCTGGTATATCGTGTTGAAAGAAAACCTATGAGCATGTGAAATGACTGGAGGAAAAACTCAAGGTTGTTAGTATAGCAAACTTCAGTTCACAAACATCATGCACAACCTGTTCCCTGCAAAGGTGAGTTGACATGGGTGAAAAGTAAGCAGAGAATAAAGGGAAACAGACTTATACTGGAAAAGTAAGTTTGTGCTCCTTGGTTAGGGACTTTAAGGTTGCAGAGAAGAAGTCAAACTTGCAATGCCTCTTTAAGCCCATTCCAAATTACAAATCTTTTCCTTCTTACATAAGAAAACATAAAGAAGACTGACTTCTTCCATGTTACAGCAAACCACTGAGAAAAGCAGATCCATTCCAAACACCTAATAGAATAAGGGGTTTTTGCCTCTATTCTTCCATATACTTCGCAAATATCACAGGTTTAATTTCTGAGACTTGAGTAGCTTTCTTAAAGTGATAAAAGGTCTGCTTTTCCTTGCAATTTTACAGTGAAAAATCAAGGCTTCCCTATTTATTTCAAAAAGAGCTTGTCTACATCAAGGTTTGTTTAAATAAAGACCTCAACCTTTGCTTATTGGTTGCAATTGAAATTCTTGTCAACAGTGGGCTTTAAATAGTTACATCCAGTAAATTGATCTGTGATGAAAAATTTCAATGGCAGTATCTGTTTTGTGTTTTCTTGATTATAATTTAAGAATATAAAAGTTTAAATCCCCCTTGACCCTCAAACACAGTCTTACTTAGAAGGTGTGGGAAGTTTTAATTACACTGAACTGATACAGACACTAGCTGCTGTATTCCCATTCATACCGGAGCTCATTCAGAGTCCTGTTATTGAAATCTGCTGAAAGAGAATTAAGAGGGCAAAGTTTAGTGGCTCAAGAACAACCTTCATTTTTTTGAATGCAAGATTTATATATTGCTTACATATCAGCACAGATAATTTGGATGAATACCTTGCTGAATGTATTCCCTTTGTTCTGGTTTTTCTATTAGCTGTCTGTCCTAAGCCATTCTTTTTCTTCAGAAAGGATGTCAGACCTTTCTGTCCAGCAGTGAAACTGCACGGATCAATGACTGTCTAAACATGGAGTACAAGTCAAGTATAAAACAGTCCTTACGCTAAACACCACTCCTAAGGAGCAGTGAACTTTAACAGTATTTAACAGTATTTAACCATATTAATATTAATATTATGTTTTAAACTAACTTATTCAACTAGTTATATTCCCAAGATTTGAATCTGCCCATGAAGAACAACACTTTATCTGTGTTCTTAAATACCTATAAAGTAAACCTTTGAGTTGTTGATAAAAAGATAAATTCTGTTCAAGGAAATACCCTAAAGCATTCGAATTTCAGATTATTCAAACACATGAATTTTTGCAGACCTACTACATTATTAAGAAATATTAGCCCATATTTAAAATATTATGCAGTTGCAACTGATGTTTGATACAGGGAACAAACACATTTCCGTAGCCTCAAAACAACTCTTACATATGCACTTTAGCAGCCTGCAGCCCTACCAGGCTCTCTGAGGCATCAGTTCTAACAGACATTGGATTAGAATGAAAGACCTCCAAGATATATCTGTGCAACTGCAGAAGCTACTTTTGATAGCAGATTACACTGCTTCATAGTATTTAGTGGTGATCTTTGGCTATGGCATGGGATGAAAGACACTCTGTTAATATGGATATCTAATCTATAACAGAAAAAATTATCTGTGATCTCTTCTAGCTATTAAAAATCCAAGGATGCTGTTTTGCAAGTGGAGAGGCAAAAAGTGTATAGAACACCAACAGAAGCAATTTTGCTGAAGTTCCAGTTTAATATCATAAAAACAGCAGCAACTAGTCTCATTCTAGTTAGTTCAGCGAAGTGTCACCAAGTCAAAAAATGCAAGAAAAAGGTGAAAACCAAAAGTAGCTTACTAGGAGACATCAATATAGTTGAGTTTCATTGATACCATGACTTCTAGACACTTTAAGCACATAGTTTTTTTTGCAATTAATTCAATTTTATTAGAAACACTTTTTGCTATTATTCTTTTTAATTAGAGAAGATGTTGCAGAGGTCTCTGAGGCCAGAAATGGGATGGAGAGTGTGAATAGGTAATTATCATTCACTGTCTATTCCAGTACAGAACTAAGGATCAAGGAGATGGCAGGGTGAGAAACAAAACAAGGGGATTTTTTAGACAACACATAGTTACAGCATGGAACAGCTTGTGTCAAGAAGTTGTTAATAGAAATGTTTTGACAGTATTGTGGAATAAAACTATATTAAGGCCTCTGAGATACAAGATTTACATCAGGAACACCCTGAATCACAAATTGACTATGAGTGGAATTTTCCTTGTCCTTTTTTTTACAGGCTTCTCTCAGCACCAACTGTTGCTTTTTGTTAAATAAAAAATAAAAGTCAAATGTCTCTTAGGACTAGTTTCTATGATTTAAGTTTATGTTTGAAGCTTAGCTTAACTGGTATATGTAGCTGTCTTAGATTAAAGGATAAATAATAAGTGACAAAATATACTGATATATTGTGTCCAAATATTTCTATAGTAACTAAATATTTCAGATATTGTTTCAGTCTTTTTACAAGAGAGTGAATAATAGATTGGGGTGGGGGGAATTTATTTTTCCTCGGGCTCTGTGATAAAATTGCTGTCACATAATTAACAAATAGCTAAAAGGATCAGGAAATAAACTCAAGTAAGCAGGACAGTAAGTAACTAAATGGCTGTCTATAGAAACTGACAGCATCCATACTAGCAGTAATTACTATAAGCAAAGAAGGAAGAGAAGAGCTTTGGACCTTTACTCCTGCAATAAATAAACTTGATGATCAAGCAGCTTGCTGATCTGGAAGAGTGTGATGGTCTGTCCCCGAATAAACTATTTATCCACCTGGATGACTCGATGCCTGGTTTTTCAAACACTATGCTTGTTCTATAAAACACTGTCTTTGCCTTTGCAGATTAATTATGGTCTCATCCTAAAGAAGAAATTTTGCCCCAGGCTGGTGGAATGTATCTTGTATTCTTATGTTTCCTTAGACTAATGGTTTGCCTTCAGTAAGATCAATATGGTTTGGTCATTACATACTAATTTTAGTGTATGATGCTGAAATCATGTCCTCAGGTGAAGTAATTTTCTCAGAAGCAGGTGGAATATAACACGTAAATAACTGGTATTACTGAAATTCAATGAACATGAACTAAATAAATCTATAGTCCCTGATTTGAACTCAAATTGATATTTTATCTTATGCAAGCAAACAATATTTTAAGTTCCAGTTACAGTAAGTATCCCTAAGACTATTATTTTTTTTAAATGTGCTGTGGATTATACTATGTAATAAATGTAGAAAAAGACTCTGTAAAGGTACATTTAGCTACAGAGGAGAGTCCACTCAATTTCTTGATCCGAATTTGTGCCAGCCCTGCATATAACTGTTTGAAAATTTTGCCTTAACTCAAGAGCAAATTATGATTTATGTGGAAGAATGTGGAGCAGATGAACAATTTTTAAAGTCTTTAAAAGGTCTGAAATTCAGTGTCTTGAATCACAAAGACTTTTCTTTTTAAAATGAGATGGAAAATTAATCTTTCATCTTGATAAAGCACTGATTTCAGAAAAAACTTGGTCTCTTTCAGAAGGAGCCTTTTAATGGCAAGTTTAACAGTGAGGTTTCTGCATTCTTACAATGCATGGACTTCTTGCAGAGCCTGTGGCATATCATATAATGAAGTTTGAGTCTTGGATTTAAGGATGTTGAATAGATACATCATATGTCATGTAGCCATATAGCTGATCAGATATTAACAAGAAAACAAGAATGATCCTTTGCAACTTAGCAGAAAACAGAAACTGATTCAAGAAAATAAAAACAATGAGCACATAATAAATTTTTGTTAGACTGATTTTACCATTTTGTCTGCTCTGAATGAGGGTCTCAGCATGGTTAGTGACAAATCTGCAAGAGGATTTAAGATCCCAGACTGAAAATTGGAATGTGCTGATACTGAGAATGATTCATTGACGTACTCAAATTATCTGCAGATGGGGAATGTTCCTGCCCTCCTCTTGTAGTGCTCTGCAATAAGTGAAATATTCTGTGGATATTTCCCTGGTGGGAACCATGGTGGGAACCATGTTGCATGGATCTCTCACATCAGAAACTCCTTGGATAGCAGTAGGAACTGGACCAATGTCTTCCACCTCCTGCCTCTCAATACCAAGTTAATGTGAAAGTCCAAACAGTGGTAACATGCTTTCATCTTGTATCCATCACTTGAAAGAAATAAAAGAGGTGGAGTAGTCACAGTGCTCAAGAAAAGGACATGGAAACATATAAAAAGAGAGAAGCAGAGAATCATAACTAGAAAGAGGTTCTGACTTGCAAAGGCCAATGCAAATGCTATATCCTGAAGCACGTTGTACGGTAGTTGTGTGTTCTCAGTTGTTCTTACTAACTGGGACAGGTGTCTCAATGTGACAGCATTAGTAGATCCCATTCTGAAGAGCCTTATTCTCTCTCCATGCCTTCCAAAAAGCCTGGGTTTTTCTAGGCTGGATATCTATCCCATAATTAGACAATAGAACTGTCAAGGTTGTGGTGTGGAAGCCCCTCTGTTGTCACAAATATTCAAATAACTTAGAGTAGCAGCACTTGAATTCCCCTTACACTTAAATGTTTTCTTCTGGTCTGGTTTAATGACTTGCCTGTTAGGCTGCAATTTCCCAAGTGTAGTATGGACTTTCTAAATTTCTTTTTCAGAAAATTTTTGATAAATTCAGAGATAAAAACAATGATAAATATTAACATAGTAAGAAATTGTTTCAGTGGTGGAACAGTCAAACAGTTTGGAGGAAGAGGTAATAAAAGGAAACAACCAGCCAATGAAAAATTAGACTTCTATTCAGTAAATTAAGTAATAAAAAACTCTCTCAAGATGGCCACCAGCTCATTAAATGGATTGTTCACTAGGCACATCCTACATTATAAACACATTTTGTTAATTGAAAAACACATTTTAAATCTAATGAGATACTCTTGAACTATTTTCATCCAAGTTCATATTCACTCAAGCAAATGAGTATGCTTCTGAATTAATCTCCAAATTTCCATTAGTCTGTCACAAATCAGGAAAGTAAATGATCTGAAGAAGTTAAATGAGACATTCTTCATGAGCACCGATATTAAGAGGTCACACAGCACTAGTCTCTGGGACATTTAGTATTCAAGTGAGCCTTATGACTGAGTAGTAAAGACATCTTGGCTATTTGACGTCATGTCAAGGTTTCACAAAACTTGAACTGTTATTTTTCATGCCCTGCTGAGTCTGAAGCATTCTGTAGCTAGATAAAGTATGTTTTAGAAAACTTTCAGACTGAACAAATGAGATGATACTACTTTCTCATTTTTATGTTGAAACATCCTGATGAAAAAGACACATGAGAATTATCAAGCATGAAGCATTAAGTAGTATCTAATAGTAAGAACAAATCCCATCCTATTTAGAGGAATATTGATGAGAGTCAACAATTTGTAAGCAATAAGGCAAAGGTTACCAAATTGCTGGATGAACAGAAAAGAGTATGTGTGTAAATGCGTGTGGATTTCTATGTAGATATTTGTAAACTTATTTACAGTTGTGAAATTACAAAGAGAAAGAACACATTTTTCCACTGAAGTCTTCATATCTGACTTAAGGTAAAATTAATAGATACTATGGTAGACTGACAAATCCAACAAAATTATTTTAATGCATTCAAATATAAGGTAATGTCTTTGGAAATATATTGCACAGATAACCTACATATCATGAGAGAATCTTGAAAAGGTTTGACTCAGGAAAAAAACCCAAAACAGTATATAAAAGAATCATTACTGATAAGTTTATCAACATAATTCCAGGTTAATGCTCTGGCAAGAGAAACTAATGCATGTCACTGCAATATGAAAAGAGAATTAAAAAAAAGTAATAATTGATATGGTGTCGATGTATGGAATTGGTAACACCACAAATTCATCATGTCTACTTTTAAGGTCTGGAGACTGTGAGTAAGCTTCAAAAATGTAAGGCTTGAAGCATTGAAGATCCTTGGTTTGGTAAGGAAATGCTGTGGAGTGACAACTGATGCAGTTGAGCATTTACACTTGGAAAAAAACCCACAACTATAGAGAGCAAGTTTTCAATTCTGCAGAAAAAGATATAACAAGAAAAATACCTGTGATCTGTACTGGAGTTAAACAATCTTGACCATGAAATAAAACATAACTTGCAAGGGGTTAAAAAAAGAAGAAAAAAGAAATTGAAAGAGGTTACAATAGTGTGTACTAAGGATGAAAGAGAAGGAAAGCTTTCTACACTGGGTTCTGGTGCTCTACACATGCCTTGGTTCAGAGCTCTCATAAGTAATTTCCCTGGGTATTAGTGGCTGGCACTATGTTACCAGCTCTGTGAAAGAAGGAGCACAGATACAAGAACTGACAGAAAGAACACCAAATTTATGTCCCCTCCACTCCTCTGCCCCACCGTGTTCCCATCACTCCAACTCACAGACTGGTGGCTAACTCCTACCCACTGCCCTTCCCATCACTACTTCCCAGCCCTCTTGTACTGTGGGCAGCAAGGAGCTTCAGCTGAGCAGCCCCACATTGATGACCACCCAGCTGGCTGGATTTTTTAATCACCAGCTTAGTGTAGGGTACATAATGGTATATAGGCATTTAATTATGGGCAGTCTGGGACAAGGTCTTGCCTGACAGGTCAGCTGATATTTGCTTATGTGTATATTGCTGTAAACTACTTGGACATTTTTGCATATTGCTATGCAAATTATGCAATTGCTATGCAATTGCCACGCAATTGCCACAATTAGGAAATATCTGTTTGGTTTTCCTATCAATGTACCCCTTATTTCTTCAGTTATGCACTTGATCTCTGATGCATAAGGTAGTCCTTTCTTGGCTGACAGAATACCAAATCTGTGCACTAGTAAGATCAATGGTATTTGACCGCAGAATTATTTGCCTTCTGAGAGGATCACTGTTCCCATCAGAAATAATGAAATTTATGTTAATGAGAAATAAACACTTAGAAGAAATGTTCTTAGGTGGGAAACAACTTTTGTAGATGCTTTTTGGCAGCACACTGGCAACATGTGAGCCCAAAAAGAGCTCTAATCTTATGATTTCGTTGCACTGCTGAATACATCCAAAATAAATATCTATGTTATTGTAATATAAATGCTAAAGTCCATGCTTTGTACTGTGTAATTTTGCAGCATTTTGATATCCAGCTTTCTTTCTAGTTTTCAGTAATGTCATCAAAGATCAAATAATGTCTTCTCATCCAAATAGCACACACAGAAGACATGGGTGCCTTTCTCTGATATAAGGTACCAATGCCATACAGTGGAGCTTTTATACGAACACTGGAGTCTCTGGAATGGAAAGTTGCTTCTGTAGAGTAAATTAAATACATGTGAGACACTACAGCTTTCATCTGTACTATTGGAAATCTCCAAATCAAGATGAATGTAGCTAAACTGCCCGTAATTAACAGTGCCTGGTCCATGCTAATTCCTCAGTCTTGCCTGGGGGCTGTTCAACAGACTGTTCACTGGCCTGGGGCAAAAACATATCAAAGACAATTTTCATAATTTTACCTTAGGGATAATCATAATTCAGAGCCCTAAACATTTGCTGATATAGTTTAATTTACTAATATCAAAGTAAAGAAAGAATCTTCACCAGAGAAACTGATGGGGAAATAAAAGGTGCTCTCTAATAAATTTTTCAAGGTGATTGAATGTGGCCAGCATGGAATACAGAAGCATCTCAGACTCTTCACTGAGTGATGGAGTAAACCAAATAACATGCTCAGACTCTCCTGGTGGTCACTTTGTAGGACAAAATGAATTTTCTAGAACTGTAAAAGGAGGACATGATTAATCAATTTGGTGTGGGTATTCATCCATAAATATGGGCATGCTACACCAGGGGACTAGTGGAAGCTTTGGGATGTGACAAATATAATGTAATGTAATGTAATGTAATG